>NC_048894.1:110066796-110348549 GCF_011077185.1 Oxyura jamaicensis
CCCCCCCCCCCCCCCCCCCCCCCCCCCCCCCCCCCCCCCGCCCTACAAGAGAAATAAATTCAGCATACAGTGCATACAGACTGGGAAAGGGGTCTCATGTCCTTAGCCAGGTGAAAGGAAGAAGAGGTGATCACTTTCAACCTGCAGGTAAGTTTAAAAGCATACCCAACAAATACAGCTGAAAGGCAGCATATGAGCGTTAGGAAGGCAAAATGCATTGGCTGCTAATTTCGGAATCAGTGTGGCTGCCCGTGGTGTCTGCTGGCTTCAGCAGGAGGTCGGCTGCGAGCACCGATGAAACCAAAGTCATTAATTTTTAACTAGGGAAAGCGCTGGGTGAGGCCTGGCAGGAAGCACGCTGCTGCTGCAGGGCTGGCAGTCCAGCTCTGCTTTCAACGATGGTGTTTTCTCTCCCAGGCAGCTCTCGCCACTTGCCCCAGCTGGTGACAGCATCTCCCGTAGCAGGAAATGTGTTTTATAGGAAATTCTCCTTCCTTCTGACACAGGCTGAAGGTGCAGGCACATCCTTTCTCCTCCCAAGTTCTCCATACATCCTTTCTGCTGCCAAGCTCTTTTGAACTCATTGTTCAAAACACTCCCTATCCCAATTTTGGTGTTTTGTACACAGGATTCTCTAGCTGGCCATGTTTTGTTTTAATACATCCCCATTATAAAGGTAACACCCTGTAAAACATTGGCCCGGCTCCTCTGGTTCACTCTGGTTTTTAAAAAAGCTTTATTTTGGAATTGGAGGAGCAGCTGTTCGAATACACAGGCTGAGTTTCCTTGATAGTATGCTTGGATCCTCACTGAAAATTGTTTGTCATCCCCACCCTGGAGTACAGGGACGCTGATATTAAGCATTCCCTCTCGTGTTCTAGGAAAGGAAATGTTCTTCCACTGGCCCAGAGCATATTCTTTCCCTCTGGCCTGGTGCTGGGTAAAACACTACTCTTCAGACTGAGCTTGGAGTGCGGGTGAAAGTCTCACGTAAAATAAGAGACTGTCAGGGGACAAAGAAGACTAAAATCTTAAAAATTGTCTTCTTTGACATGCTTTATGTGTAGTCAGGTATCACCAGAGCACTGAGGGCAGCTCACTGCCATGTACTTCAGTGGAATGGCAGTGTGGCTGTGCACCATAAGCACTCAGTGAAAGTAAATTATTTTACTGAAACACAAGGAAAAGAGTGAACCGTAGGTCGGAAGGGTTTCGGTCTGATCACCCCCTTACACCCTCACAGTAAACAACTGCTCCATGCATACCGTGCAGAGATGCTAACGCGCCTGTTACAGCGTGCTGAGACTGTGCTGCGTGAAGGAGGCGCGCTGGAAGGGGCGAGGGCAGCACAGCAACAGCAGCTGGAGGCTGCCTAAACAGATGTAGCTCTCAGAGCAGAGCGAAGAGTGTATATGCTTTGTTTTCTTTTACTGAGTGTAGCTTAGGAAGAAGAAAATATTTTTGAATATGTATTTTAAAGCCCTCTGTTTAATTAATGCCGAATATCTAATTTTACCTGCAAATATCTGCAGCTTCTTACTGCTCTATTTATGTAAAACATTGCTTCTAAATGCCAGTAGTTTCGCGTATCTTTAGCTGGACATGCTTAAAAGCTCACTCCCACTTGTAAAATAAATCACTGTGTTGAAGTTATACAGTGTAGCCAGAGAGAAAAGACCATTGCCTTTTGTTATTTAGCCTTTATAATTTGTATTAAATCCTGAAAAGATTTACAAAAAGGTTTATCCCAACAGCTGGCCTTCATCTTGGATGAATTTCTATATATAGTCTTCAGGATCTGGAGTAGGATTTACATATCTCAGTCCTATAGCAGCACAGAACAAAACTGTCATTTTTAATGTATTTTAAGATCCTGGGGCATTTTAACAAAATAACATTGGAGCTAATAGTATCTGTAACATTTTTTCCCCCATTTCAAATTTGTGATTCATATTGGACCATCCTAATGTCCTTTTTATTATTATTATTTATTTAAAATATTACATAATACGTACAGCATCCCAGGTTTCTTGGTCTCCAGTAAGTCCATAGGTCACTGGGAGGTGCCCCTTGCGAGGAACAACTCCTTACCATTTTTTTTCTCCCTGTTTCCACAGAGGATAAGTACAGCGAGCGGAGACGGCAGGCATTATTGCTACCCACACTTTACGTGTGCAGTGGACACAGAAAATATCCGCAGAGTGTTCAACGACTGTCGAGACATCATTCAAAGAATGCACCTTCGCCAGTACGAACTCTTGTGAGGGGGATCACCGTGGAACCTGTGGTTTTAAATTCTTTGCTCCTTACTCTTTCTCTTGATACTACCCCACACAGGGTGGAAGAATATACTATAGAAATGTCAGTCTCTTCACTTTGTTTACTTTAATTATTTAACCTTAAAGCTGATTCGAAGCAAGTTTGGGTTGTTTTTCCTTCATGCTTTTTGGGACTATTTTTGTGCTTTATTTTGACATGCCACTTCTTCGTCATTCCACTAAGCCCTTTGGCTACCTCTGTTCCCTTAGGTTTTGTTTTTTGTTTTTTTTTAAAACTGAGCATGGCCTGCTAAATTTTTTCCAGCAGGTTAACGTCAGTTCAAACTGGTATGTTAGCTGGATGACACTAAAAGTCATACCTATCCCTCTGTGTGGGTTTCCTTTTTAACATGACATTGAAGAGTACTTGATGGGTGAAAAAAAAAGATTAATGCACTTTGTATCAGGTTATTAAATACTGTTGAGGAAGTAGACACACAATGTAGCAGCACCACAATATTTATTACTCTGTCACAGTTTTTAGCATTTCTGAGTTGCAGGTCAACTGATAAAGTGACCTCCTCTTTTAAGCCGTTACTGGCACAGGAAGTAGAGTAGATAATGAGAGGAATAGTGAAGACAAAGCAATTTTTCTGGGGTTTTGGAGCTAAGTGTCTCTGCACACCTCAGGCATTTGAATTACAGCTACTTTTCAGCCTGTTGCATCTAGGCAGAAAATTTACCACCCTCACTTACGTTACTTGTGCTGTCCACAAATGATCCTTTTAGTTCCGATCATTCTTGGACAACAGTCCTCTCCCTATATATATTTTTTTGTTTTACTGCTGGTTTATTATATTGTACAGACTGTAAAATGTAATATTATTTTGTACAACTTTATTGAAGAAAAATACTTGTAGAAGATCTTTGTGCCTTGATTATGGCTGTACCTGTAAAATGAGCTAAGATGTAAGTATGTTTTTGATTGCGCTGTACAGCTTGATGTCAACCTTACCTGCAGCAGTGACTGGAGGTAAGAACTTTATCTGTAGAGTTTAGGGGTTTTTTTCTGGTTTATATAAAAAAAAATGCTCTTTAGTATAAAAATTATAAATTATGCAAATTAACCACTTACCTTTCCAAGTAAGGTATTACAGTCACCGGATGTTGCAGCAAACATGCCTTTCTCTTTTGAAGTCTCAGCTTTAAAACATTGGAATTCATTCGAGTGTCCAAATTGCAACCTGGTGTTGTTTTAATGGGAACCAAGGATTCTTTTTTTTCCTTATATTTAGAAAATATGTTTGGTAATTCTTTGGTCATTCATAGAACTTCACAATTGCACAGACCGATTGTGAATGTGTAAAGCACCATTATATAGAGCTCTTCAATCTTTGTACCAACAGCGGCTTTCATTGTGCAAGTAAATAGCGAGAAAGAAGAAAAAAAAAGGTGTATAAACCCTTGTGTCTGGCCTAAGAGAATTACAAGATGACATTTTTATTTCTCTTTTAATAAAGAGACACATTAGAAAATTGTTTTATTTTAAATATTGTAGAATCAAAACGTGTGAATATTTCTCAAACTTGAATAATTTATGCAAATGACATTCTCAAAACAAGTTGTGGTACAGTACAATATATAAAAAGCAAGAATTGCTGTAGCAATAAGGCATGTCCTTTTTAGTAACTATAACACTGCTTTATATTTTATACATAGGTGTTTTATGTCTGTGACTATATACTTTTCCTGTGTCCAAGATAACCTGTACAAATGTCTAAAATTACAGTTGCAATAACAGAAACCTAGAGAAGTGTTAGACTACATTACTTTATAGAGTGTTTTACCACACTTCGGACCATTCCCACTCTTCATTTTAAATTTAGGGAGAGATTAAGAGCTAACACATTCCCAGCATTGGCATTATAAATCAGCAGGTTTGATTAATGATTTACTATACACATCGTTGCTAGTTAGAGCCCTTAATCAGTCATCTTTTAAAGTCAGACTACAGCCAAATTCTGTACTCGTTTCTATTTGATGATAAATAACCCTCTTTTCGATACTATAATGTGAGCATCTCCTCTTCTCAGAAAGGTGTATATTTTAATACGTGTAAGTTCTATTTAGTCAGCAGATATTTCCCAGGAAGCGAAAGGCTGGGTGGACTAAGCTAGCAAACAAAATCCCCAAATGCAAAGATTCCCTCGCTTCCCATGCCAAAGAAACAGAATGAACAACAAAGGAAAACAACCCCTAACCCAAGAGTTAAGGTTAGAGCTCCCAGCCGCTGCAGGAACGCCAGAAGGAAAACCAGTCCTGGTGTGCAGCAGCCCCTCTGTTTTTTCTGGGGCGGGTGGGGAGAAGCGGTCAGGCTTTGTCGCATCTTCCCTTAGACACGGCACGCAAAGACGCTGAGCTCAGACCTCACATCCTCCGTGCTGCCATCCAGGCGGGGGCCCGCGGCCCAGCTCTGCGGCGCGCTGCGTCGCAGCTGGCGGTCTCCCCCTCCCCAGCAAAGAGCTAGTGCAGTTCAAAATGTGACTCTACAATAAAGCTAACAAAACTTGGCGGCCCTGCAGGAATCTGAAATAATGTGCATTCCTATCCCTAGCTGTCTGTAGACTGAGGGCCAAGGCATAGGATAATGTTACTGCAGCTGTATTTGACCTTCCTTCTTGCAGAAGATCGGCAACTGGAGGGCCCCTCACCACACAGATCTCTGGGATGCAATAGGGCCCTCTTTTTTAAGCTCATCATAGCACATCTTTTTAAAAATAGCAGCTTGAGGTGTCGCCCTATTTTTTTTTTTAAGCAGGTTTCAGGTGTGTATCAGCAAACTGGATCTGCGAGGCTTCTTCCTGTTGTTGTCTGGTAGACGATAACTGCAAACTGTAGTCAGCTAACAGTTTAATATGTCAGGAACTGGAAGATTTCTTGTCCCAAACTACAGTCCCTTACATATGACATCCTAAAAAGGTTACGGAAATCTGCATCTCTCAGTGCCGATGTATCTAGCTTCTGCCTGACCCTAACAAACAGACGTATGACATTAGAAGGGCCATGCAGCAATAAAACAGAGAAACGTTTCCAGTTTGCAGGACTGAGCCTCCACCAGGGTAAGACACTAGTGCAGATAAGTGATGAGGCTATAGGATTTACATAATGTACAGTTAAACTTTTAATATACATATTTGATACAAAAATTATAGCAGGAAAAGGACTCATTTGATTGTAGAATACAGTATTTTTGTACAGCATGAGACGTTCATTTTGGTTAATTATTTATCCTGTAGTAGTCATATCAGCTGTATAGGACTTCTATGGTATGTGTAAATGCAACCTGCCTTCAGACTAGCAATCAAATTAGGTCATTTGCTGGCATGAATATAGTCTGATGTTTGACTGTTCTCAGCTTTGGTATTTCAGTGACTGAATGCAGATGTCTGGCTCTTCATACTGCTTTATGCTTACTGATTAAATGCTGAGCAAAATAAAATGGTGGAGTGAGAAGCTGAAAATGAGCTAGTATCAGGATTACAAGCAGAGCACCTGCTGCGCAGTATATAGTAAAGACTGTGCTCTCATATGGAAGGAAGCATTTTTGGAGGGAGAAGTCAGTTGGTGTTATGCTGCCCTGGAAAAGAAATGAAGACTGTCACTTTGCTGTTACAGTAGGTTCTAAATCAGGAGTAACACCATGGCTGTCAGATCTCCGATTTCTAAATTCTGTGTTGGGTGGCAAGGGTTGGGGCCAGTTTCCTAGTACCAGTGCCTTCTCCAGGGGGCTGAAGAGCCCATACTTGTGGTGCTGGGCACTAACTGGAACAGTCACCAGGCCAACGTTAGCCCAGATGCCAATCTTCCCTCTATTCCATCTAGAGTAACCAGAGAGCTGGGCTCCTCATCGGATCTGCCTTCAAGAGAAGCCTAACTTTAGCTGCTGTTATCCAACCTGGAAGCAGCCTTCCGAGGCTAGAGTTAAGTTTTGTGAATGTGCCCCTTCCTCGCCCCGAACCCTCCTCCTACCCAGTACACGCTGCAAAAAACACGTTGGCTAATCCAAATTGTGTACGTGAACTTCAACAACAAAGAGCTTCACTGGGTTTTGGCTTGACTTCTAATTAAAGTTTACCACAGTCTGAGGCTGATTTAAAACAGTAGTGAAGATGATGCAACTTTAATTAGCCAACCTCTTGTTTTGCAGTGAAGATGCACTGTCTGGTGTGTGCAGAGAGCATTTTGAAGGTTTGAAGGCAGCTACTCTCAGGAATATGGAATAAACAGAAGTACTTTTCAACAAGAAACACAGTTGCATAAAACGAATTTAAAAGTTTCGGGCTATCGGTGTATTAAGCAGCCTAAACTCAACAGCAGCAAAAATACATGAAAGATTCTCCCCCCTACCAGCCCAAGTCACAGACTACGCTAAGCAGATTGTAGGTTTTGCTTCTTACTCCAAGTTTCTAGGAGTTCTGTTTTATTTTTGAACTGGGGAACTAATTGTTTTACCTCTAAGGATATACTGAGCACTGGAACTGCCTGCGAGAGCATAACCAACACACTGTATAAGATGTGAATTGGACATGAGGAGACAGAATATTGGCATGTGACCAACGTTTTCACTGGGTGAAGTGGTTAATGCACGAGCTTGAAAACCATGATCACCACGCGAAACTTTTAAGGTGGATGCGGTCTTGTTTTCGTAGTTGGTAAAGCAACCAAGCAAAATGAGTCTTTCTACTGTTCAGTGCACAATACTGATTATTTTTACAAGTCAATAGTTTACAATGCACCCTCTTTATAAGAAACTGGTAGATGCTTGTACCCATATACTAATTAGATCTTTAACAGCATTGCTTTGTACCACACGGAACATGTGGCTCCCACAGATGTACTTTATAAAGTGGATGCAGTGTACTGAGTGGGTTGGGTGGGTAGGCAATTTTTTTATTATTTTTTTTTGTTTGTTTTTACAGGTAGAATCAGTTCTAAAACATAGCTGACTGCCATGTTGATTTATTTATGAAAGTTATCTGACAAAAAATAAAAAAAAAAAAAGATTAAAACTTACCATGATGAAACTAGGATTGTTTCTATTCCTCCAACTGAACGACGGGACGCTGATTTCAGGAATTTTCCCCGCATGCAGCACTTCACAAGCACTGTGGGTGTGCCCACTGAGAATCAAACGGGGACGAAACCACCATAGCAGCTAGAAAACAAAATGGTAAAGCACAGCAAGTCACGACTGAAAAGAAATGGAGCGTAAGACCCATTTTTTCTTCTGACAGAATGAATATATGGGAATTCTAATAATCGTACAAAGTGTTTTGTATAAACTTTTGTTTTCCGGTAAGATATATGTTGATATTGTAATATCACTCCCATTTAGCCCTTATCACAAATACCAGACTTTTTCTGGCCATACTGATCAGAAAAACAAAGCCAATAGCATGCTGTTGACATTACAAATAGAAAAATCTTGTTTTTAATAAAGCAATGCTGATTTCTTGTCTAAGAGAGAATCTTGTACTGCCAGTCTTGAGCAAAGACATTTATGCAGAAGGAAATAAATACTGCCCATTAGATTTTCTGGAAATACTTTGACTTTACATTTTCTTCAGTTATTAATGCAGCAAGAGCAATACTTTCAATGCGTTGGACTTTCTACTGGGTTTGTCAATAATCTACACATTACATAGGCTGCAAAACATTAAACTAAGAGATAAGAGTAGCACAACACACTTAAGAGCACCGGGACTTACCACCTGCAGAATCAAGGCTACGATCATGATGATCCTCAAGGGAACAGCTTTAACAAGCAGCCTCTCAAAGGCCTTGTTAAAGCAGGAGCAGTTGTGGTCACTTTGTTTCAGCTAACATTTATCCTTTCCAAAATGCTCTCGTCTATAGATACCCATATACCCGTGCCACTCTCCCACCCACCCACCGACACTCGATCTCCTAATGTATAAACCTTTTGTGATGCTTCCTGAGACAGCACATCATACTTTTCTTTAAATGGGACGTTCTTCTCCTCTGGAGGGGCAGAATCTTCTCCACTGCATTCAGCATCACTTTTCCGGTAGAGAGGGTAATGCTAGGAGAAAATCAAAGCAAGGATCAGTTGTTAATGGTCCAACGTTTCTAGAAAGGTAATAAATACACTAAAAACATGCCAACAAGTCGCCTCACCCCATCTCCAACACACCTGTAAAAGGATTGGCTCTGAAGCTGGAAGCTTTTCCACGTCACTGCATCTTTTGTTGGAATGATTCCAGTTCTGTGAATAAAATCAATCCACACATACTGTCTTCACCTATGTATGCCAAAGGGGTGGGGAAGGGAATTACACAATAGCTAGGTTTTGAGGGGTTGGATTTTTGTTGATTTTTTTCATGCTTTGAGAAAAGCAGTAACAGCTCAGAGTATAGTACTTAAATACTGTCCACTGTATGAAATTTTAAGAGCCGCTACGGTGGGTCAATGGGCAATGCTTTAATTTCTGTATGTGCTGTGAATACAGTTACATTCTTTGACAGAGCACTGGAACAGGCTGCCCAGGGAGGCTGTGCAGTCTCCTTCTCTGGAGATGTTCAAGTCCCGTCTGGACGCCTACCTGGGCAACCTGCTCAAGGAAACCTGCTTTGGCAGGGGGGTTGGACCCAGTGATCTCTTGAGGTCCCTTCCAACCCCTACCATTCTGTGATTCTCTGTGATTCTTCCTGAACATGGAAAGCAACAGTACAATCTGTTGTGAATCCACAAGCAAGGCAAAAGAGCAATGGAGCAGCCTGAGAGAGACAGCAGATAGTGTCTGGCAATTTTTCCACTGAGAGATGGTTTCCTGATAGACTGCCAACCCCGTAAATCATGCTGCCTACCTTGTGTCCAGTCTGCCTATGAAAAAGGGAAGAGGAATGAAATGAGAAGCAACTGGATTTGATGAAAAAATACGACGAAAACATTACTAGGCCATCAAGGTAGGACTCCAGTAGAATCAGAAAACTACAATAAGCTAGTTCAAAGGATACAGAACAGAACAATATGCCAAAATATAAATGCATGGATTGTTATGCACCTCACAGAAAGCGCAGGGTTACAGAACTTTTCCTGCCATTCCTTGGAACAGAAGAAATTGCATCCTCTGCTAGTTGGCAGCACTAACAAGGAAGTTAACACCATTAACGCAGAGCAACACAGCGAGCAGTTAGGTAAAAATGATAAGTGAAAATGAGGAAGAGAGATTTGCTAACAAGTTACAACACAAATTGGAAGCAGATTTTTTTCAGAAGAAAGCCGTTGTTGTATCTTGACTATTCCTGCAGTATCAGTATTTCCATTCCAGAGGCCAAGTTGCTGGCTATAATGACATCTTTAATAAATTCTTACCTGCCGGGAGCAATTCAGTCTGTGAGAAAGCGCCACCAGCTTTGCCTCTGAGGTACGGCAGATAGCGCAGCCATCACCCTCCATGGCTACGCTGTTCACTATGACAAAGCTGGAAAACAGCAGGGCGTGGGCAAGGAGAAAGAAGCAGTGAGGGCAGGAAGGCATTTGCTGTTCGTGCACATGTAGGATAAACCTTACTTTATAGAACGCAAGTGATCCAAAATCAAACGCAGCTCAACAAAACAAAAGAATATTGCAGCTTCTGAAGCCACGATGTTATAAACCCTCTTCTGAGTATCCCATACCACAACCATTTCACTACCTGGTAGGCTGCTTTATAAATCAGTTATTCTGTATGCTGTGCTTCATGCTTACACCTTATTTTATTATTATTATTATTATCAATTCTTAAGTGGTATTTGAGTGGAGTGTTGGAAACCAACTAAAGGGAATTCTGAAGGAAAGGAGACCTTCTCTCACCACGCACATTTCAGGCATGAGATACATCACTTTAGATACTTCCTTTTGAACAACTGAAAAGCAACCCAGCACTGCGTTTGCCTGTCTACCCTGAACACAGTTTCATACTTTGTGGTCTCTCACACAGAAAACTGGGTTTATACTTGTAAAGATTTCCCTGTAGGTTTCAAACCAACTTTGACTTTCTACCACAAGATTTGTACCTGTTTAGTCCCTCGGTCAGAAGTGCAGGAAGAGCTGTGTTTCCAGTTCAAGTCAGTATGTTTACCAGACATGAATGAGTTGATTGCCTCCACTTAGGAGATGGTAGCCAACAACTCCCCCCCCCCCACCCCCAAATTTTAATCCTCTTTCATCAAATTAATCTGCTTTTAGACCACAGATTTGTTATCAAGTAGTTGATCCAGTAACATTTCATTAATAACACAGCTCTTTTCAGTTAATGAATATGATACTAGACATGCAATCTGCAACTGGAAGCAAGAATTCTGCTCTGCTGCTTTATGGAAGATACTCCTTAATAACTTTTATTTTAAACAGCTGGAATACATTTCTAGAGGACCCTGTATCTGCATGATAAACAATAGCATTATACTGGGCATTTATGAAGCTCATATATCTTTGGGGGGGAGAGGGTGAAGACAACACTATTTCTGGATCTGTTCAGTATGTTGTAAATTTGTTTAATTAAGGGAACCAGTGTAATCTTCTAGTTTTTTAATCTTACATTCATACGAGTGGTTATAACCTAGTCATGCCAATGCTTTTTCACAAACCCACTATTGTTTTCTCACATTGGGCTCCTGCATAGTATACAAAAGTAGCAAAAGGGCACACACAGACAGCTACAGAAACAGACAACGATGAGAACAAGCCCTGTAACAAGGTCTGTTCAAAGTCAAAACCAGCCTGTGCATCATTGCCCCACCCCGTGGAAAACCTGTGGACAAGCAACTGCTACGCTCCCAAGTTCCTCAAATAAGAGTTAAGTTCTGCAGACTGAAGAAGTTATTAAAATTAATGAAACTCTTAACTTGCAAGCACAGAGGGGGTTTGTTTGTGTTTCTTTACTGAATCCTATTCTCTGCTATGTTTACAGCCATGGGTCATTACCAGCTGCAAGGAAGTAAAATCGCAAACCAGAGAATTTCATTCCAACTCCTCAGTACTTTTCCATTTAGAAGAAAATTGGCCTAGCTTAAAGCAAAAGCTTCTCCTCCGCATCAAACTATGAGTTTATTCAAAGTGCTTCATGTCTAACATATCACAAGCTAGATAAATAATAATAATAATAACAAATCAAGCATATTAATAATATTCTCATATTATTTCATTAGAAATTCACTTCTAGTTCTCATTCTTCATCACTGAACTCTCCTAGGCCACAAATAGCTACTCTAAACATTGAAAAATATATATACATATACTCACTTTATTCCTTTGCGAGTTATTAGCTTTCCTGAAGTAAAGTTGAAAATTTTTTCAAATCGATTTACCTTGTACATGGTCATTCTGTGTCACAGAACGAAAATACAACTGAGGTAAGAAATTGGCATTTTAATAAATAATCTGACACAGTTGCTTTGCAGTTTTTAGACCATTCATGCAGCTTACAACGCCCATTATTTAGATCACGTATTCATTCACAGCAAAATCACAGGGATGCTCTGAAATTCTGTCCTAGTCACATCAGTGCAAGCAGACATCCTACCGAAGCACAGCAGAGCAAATGTACTTTCACTCTTCCACACTGAGGAAACGGGAAAGGGAATATGCTTAGACTAAGCGCTTTGCAGACAATGAAGCCCAAAACAAGGAAAAGCAGCTTCAGGACTTGGCCATGCAGAAAAACTAGCCCTGAACAACTTCACATATGCTTCAAGAAGCACAAAAGTAGCCTGAAACCCGTTCTAAAATGGATTCCTGTGGTGTGTTGTGTGTAGATTCTAGAATCACAGAATCATTAAGGGTAGAAAAGACCTCCAAGTTCATCTGGTCCAGCCACCCCCCTACCACCAATGTCACCCTCTAAACCATGTCCCTAAGCACCACGTCCAACCTTTCCTTGAACACCCCCAGGGACAGTGACGCTTTCCTGAGCAACCCGTTCCAATGCCTGACTGCTCTTCTGAGAAGAAATGTCTTCTAATTTCCAACCTGAACCTCCCCTGGCACAACTCAAGGCCTTTTCCTCTAGTCCTATCACTAGTTACCTGTGAGAAGAGGCCGACCCCCAGCTCCCCACACCTTCCTTTCAGGCAGTTGTAGAGAGCAATAAGGTCTTCCCTGAGCCTCCTCCAGACTAAATAACCCCAGTTCCCTCAGCCACTCCTCACAGGACTTGTGTTCCAGGCCCTTCACCAGCTTCCTTGCCCTTCTCTGGACATGTTCCAAGGCCTCAGTGTCCTTCTTGTAGTGAGAGGCCCAAAGCTGAACATAGCACTCGAGATGCGGCCTCACCAGAGCAGAGTACAGGGGAACGATCACCTCCCTGGTCCTGCTGGCTGCACCATTCCTGATACAAGCCAGGATGCCGTTGGCCTTCTTGCCCGCCTGGGCACACTGCTGGCTCAGGTTCAGGAGAGCATCAATCAGCACCCCCAGATCCTTTTCCTCTGCACAGCTTTCCAGCCACTCTGTCCCAAGCCTGTAGCTCTGCATGGGGTTGTTGTGGCCAAAGTGCAGGACCCAGCACTTGGCCATGTTGAACCTCAGCCCACTGGCCTCTGCCCATCCACCCATCCTGTCCAGGTCCCTCTGCAGGGTCTTCCTACCCTCCAGCAGAGTGACACTTCCCTCCAACTTGGTGTCATCTACAAACCTACTGAGGGTGCACTCAATTCCCTCATCCAAATCACCAATAAGATATTAAAGAGGATGGGCCCCAACACCGACCCCTGGGGAACACCACTGGTGACCGGTCACCAGCTGGATTTCACTCCATTCACCACCACTCTGGGCTCGGCAGTCCAGCCAGTTTGTAACCCAGCAAGGAGTGTACCTGTCCAAGCCATGGACTGCCAGCTTCTCCAGGAGAATACTGTGGGAGACTGTGCCAAAGGCCTTGTTGAAATCTAGGTAGACTACATCAACAGCCTTTCCCTCTCCACCAGGCAGGTCACCCAGTCATAGAATTAGATGAGGTTGATCAGGCAGGACTTGCCTTTCATGAACCCATGCTGGCTGGTCATCTTGCACATGTTGTGTGATAGATAAACAGCTTTTAAGATCTTGCTGTAAACTACAATCCCATCTCATTTGGTTATGATCAAAACCACTCTGTATAAACACATGAATTGTCACTCAGACACAAACACAGTTCCTGTACGCACACTGACATTTCATTCTTGGCACTTGGGTATTCCCTGAAAGGACTTACTCGTAATGAAATCCAATGTCATGATTTCCAGCAATAACCACCAGTTCTGTAGAAGCAGGATACTTAAACATTTTTCGAAATCTCCTGACATCATCTGCCCATGCCTGCATGAAAAAAAAAATGAAGAAATCAGTGCTGTTCCACAATATCAAAAGGAATCAACACAGAAGTACACACTCAGCGAGATGCTAACATGTTCCAAGTTTTATATAAAGGGAAAAGCGTCAAGATACCACCAAAAATGAAGGAGAAACACAACATCTCAACTAATATCTAAAACGCTAGAAACTCTATCAGTAGGACAACTGTAGTAACATGAAACAAAGCCTTGCATACCTAGTCTGCTTCCTTCTGCCATCCATTTCCTTCAAGCAATCCTCATTTTTTGAAATAAGAGAGCTGTTCATGTCATACCTGAGGTAAGCTCCATTTTCCTTCATCAAAGACATCTCCCAGAATAAAAACAATATCTGGCTGCAGTAACCACAATGCAGTTTGGAAAGATCTCTCCATTTGCCATTCCCTAAAGAGAGAATACATACCCAGTCATCGCTGCATAACTTCTAGATCCTCAAGTCTGAATACACAAACATGGCCTGACAGGAATGTGAGGATGGCTCCTACACGCTGAGAATGCTACTATGAAATTCAAATTAGATACTGAGAAATCAGGTTTAAGTGCAGTAGGTGTATCTAACCTGGTGGGTAATTCCACTGCAATTCAATCAAAGCCGAGTCATGCAAGAAATAATACCAGTTTGTTTATTTTTATTCACTACAATTCCATTAAATAACGATTTATTAGAACCGTGAATTATTTAATGTATTTTACTATGCATTTGTTTCTTCAGCAAAAGTTTACAAGGTTCATATAATGTTAGAATCAGCACTTTCAGCATTTTTTAGACCAAAAAAACAACATGACTTTGTGCAGTAGGCATAGGATTGGGTTATCTTTGTTTTTAAGTACAATTTTACTGCCCATTCTTCTACTATAGAAATAAATTTCTACTGGCTTCCTTACCTCTGCAGTTGAAGATGTTAACTGGTGGGGACATAAATTTATCTGGCTCATTTTTAAGGCACTGTAAAAAATAATTACACACTGGAAAAGACTATCCGACCTATCTAAAATGCTCAGGTACCTACATCCACCTGAACACTGAAGACTGCACCACTTAAGTCCCATTCATTAATGCATTTATTATCTAGTCCAGGTACAGACAGGCACTCAGAAGCAGTATGCATATTTCTTAAGACTACCGCAACATTGGTTTTAAACATCTGTCCCATTAGTTACTATTAAAAACTCTAAAAACGGGATAGAGATTCAAAAAATTAAATTACTACCTTCGTAGTTTATCCAGCCAATGTCCTTTGATTTCACCAAGCAGGTGAGTATCAGCTAAAATTACGGCCTTCAGAACTGAAGCTGAAGTCTCTGTGTTACCTGTGTGAGCTCCATCTTTCACTTCTGGCCACCGACATTGAAAAATTACCACATAATAAATTAAAAATTCACAAAACATTAACACGGAGCTGACAAAGCACACAAGTTTCAGCAGGAAATAGATCCTCTTCTTCAAAGGAAGATTCTTCACAGCAGCCAAGCTAGAAGTCAGCATTGCAGGATCAGCGTAAGAGTCTTTCCCAGTGGCTAAGTTCCCCCCTCCAAGGTAAAAACCATATGGTCTTGTCAGAGGACCAAGTGGGGCTTCATATCAGTACAAAATCCCTGTGGAGAAAATACAAAATAAAATATTCATAAAGCCAGCCGGCCCTGTGAAAAGCTACCATGCAAGGCTGACAGTATTGGTTTCTCATGAGCATGAAAGCTTTGGTGTAATAAAAGTATACATGCACATACCTATACACATACACAGAATCATCTAGGCTGGAAAAGAACTTCAGGTATTTTCCTGAAGAGAATATATATACATATATACATATATTTGACTGAAATTGCAAATTTGGTCTTCTCCTTCAGGTACATTTGTTTAACCCACACAGAAGGCCAAGCTGCTTAGTCTAGACAGCATTCTCTCCTACCAGGACCAAGGGAACTAGTTTAAAGCTAGCCAGAATCTCGCTGCATGAAGCTTTTTTTAAACTATACAGTGAAAATACTGAGAATAGGGATCAAAGATAGGTAAAGATACAACTCAACTTGAACAAAAGAAAAAGAGAGAGAGAGAGAGAGAGAGAGAGAGAGAGAGAGAGAGAGAGAGAGGTGGTGGTGTGAGGACAGAAAGGAATTCCTTATCATCCTGGCGCCACTGTAGCCAGCAGGGCTAGGGAAGTGATTGTCCCCCTGTACTCAGCTCTGGTGAGGCCGCACCTCGAGTACTGCGTTCAGTTTTGGGCCCCTCGCTACAAGAAGGACATCAAGGTGCTCAAGCGAGACCAGAGAAGGACAACGAAGCTGGTGAGGGGTCTGGAGAACAAGTCTTACGAGGAGTGGCTGAGGGAGCTGGGGTTGTTCAGCCTGGAGAAGAGGAGGCTCAGGGGCAACTTTATCACACTCTACAGGTACCTCAAAGGAGGCTGTAGCATGGTGGGGGTTGGTCTATCCCTCCCATGTGCCTGGTGACAGGACAAAGGGGAATGGACAAAAGTTGTGCCAGGGGAGGTTTAGGTTGGGTATTATGAAGAACTTCTTTCCCAAAGGGCTGTTAGGCATTGGAATGGGCTGCCCAGGGAAGTGGCTGAGTCACCATCCCTGGAGGTCTTGAAAAAATGTTTAGATGCAGAACTTAGTGATATGGTTTAGTGGAGGACATGTTAGCGTTAGGTCAGAGGTTGGGCTAGGTGATCTTGGAGGTCTCTTCCAACCTAGATGATTCTGTGATTCTGTCATGTAATGCTGCTATGCCCCATCAGTGCAATTGCCACCTTTATACAGTTCCTTCTAACAATCTCCAAGAAACACAAGCAATTTGCTGTCCCAAAACAAGTTGACTGAAGCTTCCTAAGAACACAGGCATAGTACATGATGACTTCACTAACACTGATTCATTTCTAGCAAAGAGAAATGACTGAGGCTCGGACACAGAAACAGTGCTACAGCTGAGGAGCAATGTAGGAAAACAAGCCTTTCCAAGTTGGTAACTACACTGTCATTCATGACTTCTTCCACCCTGGATAGTTTGTGGTCCAAAGAGGGAATTTACCCCTTTTAAAACTATAATTTTATTTTATGCCATTTTAAAAGCTACTCCAAAACAAATGTTTTCACTCCAATAAACCACAGCTGTAACAGGGCTCATGGATTGTTTCACTTGTTCACAGACATTTAAGAGAAACTTTTTTTCTGGGTCAAGGAGGAAACACTCCCACTTTCACAGTTCTGCTTCTGAAGTCCCTCACACAAATACAGTTTCTGTGTCAATGCCTACAAGAAACAAGTATCCCAAATGAGAGGAGGGGAATAGCAGCCTTGCTTTAAGTGAAATTATTCTGATTCCACACCCAACCTCTCCTGGTTTCAATCTGAAGAGCACTGCAGCTCTGGCAGACCCACTTTTTAAAAGGTCAATGGTGTGACAGGGACTCCAGCAGAGCTATCAGGTGTTACTTCACAGGCTCACAAACTTTTAGAGGAAACCACAAAAAGTGTTGTTGCCCTCCCCCTGTTTTTGATTACTACAACAGAGAAATTGTAACGCAGTACTAAGGTCCTGGGTATTAGCAATTATTGGAGGCAGACAGTGATCAGCAGCCAATGTTAATTTGTCTTCACTAAAGTTGATCAGAACTGTGAACACTCAGTATATTTGAATATTCAGACACTAAATACTAGGAACACTGAGATAAAATTAAAGATCCATTAATTTTGTGTGGTTCTGTTTTGAAATCCTGGCCACAGTCACACGCTGAACACAGGAACAAAACTCAGATTATTTTACTGCCCTGTGTCCTAGCCCATTTGATTGATGTCTCACAGAAATCAAAAAGAGATTACCTTATTTTTCCCCAACCAAAACCTCTGTTTGATAACAGCCACCTATTCTCAAACATGAGCTTCAACACTACAAAGTACTTGTTCGAGACAAAGAACCATTCATCTTCATCATGTAACGTTTCCAATGTGCATTATTTAACATTAGCATGACTAATAGATAATTGCATGTAATTCGGTTCTATCTAAACTTAGTTTTACATGAGAAAGCTACTGGCCAGATATCACAATTTCATGACACAGAGGAACTACAAATAAAGGCTGATTAACTTGTTTAATATAAATCTCATCTACATTTTAACTGGCAATAAAAATCAATGAGATCTTGTTTGTATATCTCACAACTAGGCAAGACTAAAGGAAAAATGTCTGTTCAATAGATAGAGCAACAAGCACAGAAGACAAATAAATTCTTAACTGTAAGAACACAAATTCATACAGCCTAATCCTGAACAAATTGTACCTACCCCAGAATTTGGAAGCAGACTTTGGTAGTCCTAAACAGTCTTCTCTCCTAAGAAAAATAGTACTGAATTGCTACTAAGTTCCTAAAACCAAAAACCCTATGTCTCTGTATTCACAGCCCACACAAAGTTTAAAACAAATAAAACCTGTTGTTTTGCTATTGGTGCTAATGCATTCTCTAGTAGATTTTTGTTATGTGATTCTTCACACATCAAATTTCTTCAGAAGCTGTCCAGACAGCTACAGAGCTGCAGCAAAAAGCCACTGTTACAAACCAGAGGAAAAAAAAATAATGTCCTCGGAAATCTAATGATCTCATAAAATGCAAATAATGATAATTTTTAAAAATGCAGCTAGTAGAAAAGAGCTAATCAAAAAAACCTGCAGAGATTCTGTCATTTTTGTACACATTCCCTGTCACAGCACTTCTGCTGCTAGCTGTTATTATCTGGGAGTCGTGCCACAGATTGGGAAGATGTCAGAGGTCTCCCATCTGCACCCTACATTTCCAGCTAAAGGAAAAATAAATCACAAAGTCTGTGAGGCAGAATGAGTTGAAAGACAACCTCTACTACCGGCTGACAGAAACACCCATCTGCATTGGTTGTTTCACTCTCCAGCCTACCTTATTCTGCCACCTTTGAGCTGACGGCTGCTCGCTTCCTGCCCCGAGTGTCTGCTCAGGTCTGTGGCTGCACACCTCTGCGCCCCAAAGTCAGAGCAGTTTAACCAAAACCGAGCACATGCACCAGCTATCTGAACCTCACATACGGGTACACCAGAACCGGAGAGCCACACGGAAGAAAGCTGTCCTCTCGCACGTGATGGAAAGGTCAGAAATAACGCTGTCAGACTGCACACACGCTGCAAGATGGAGCTGTGGTTCAACATGTCACTGCTGTAGGACAGATCTATTGCTACTCCTCCTCCCAGCACGGCTGCTTTTTAAGATTTTACTAGAATACATTTTGTTGCCAGGGCTTAAGGATCTCAATGATCAGACAAGGTTGAATGATTTCTCCCCATTTCTTGTTGTAAATAGGTGGCAGTGGCTTGATGCAACACCGATTTTAAAAATTTATGAGCTCATCATGAAGGCAAGATCAAGAATTTCATCCTATATGCTATTTCAATTGTTTGGGCAATGAACATACTGTAATGGAAAAACTGTGATCTTCACTACCTGGCAAACAGAAGAATTCTGCCAGCTTGTGGCTAAGGACAACTGCTGATTTAATAATACTGTCACCAAAGTATAAACGTGCTAGAAGAATATTGTTATACCACAAAGCTATGGGAAAAAATGCTCAAGTGACTAACGCTCAAGAAAAAGAGGTGTGATGCTTTCCTTCTCCAGCAGCAATGCTTATTTTGCTTACTAACACATATCAGATATATTTTTGCACTTAAAATACTTAATTGTACATACTCTCCCTCCTCTTTTAATCGGTCAAGTTTACTGGCCACACTAACTCCTCTTTCCCTTCTCTATCTCTGTTCAGAACGTTATCCAGCTTTAATTTACAAGTGAGCCAAGAATAAAGTAAGGAAAACATGATAGAATGGTCTACAGACAGACCAGGAAGCAAGTAGCTCAGAGCTTTATCTTTCCTAGTACTTAGTGAATATATAGCTCTGAATACTGCATATTCTTTGAGGCCAATTTGTTTATTAATTGACAACTATATAAAACTGTCATATTGTAGGATGCAAGAGTCCTAGTCCTAACTCTAACTCTAGTGAGTCGGTATTTTTATTATGCTAAAGAAGCTGAATTAGGGTATAAATAAGTTCAGTATTCCTAACCTTGTGATAATCGCAAGTTTTCACTCAGTTCTCCCATTGTAATGTCACACAGGTACATGCTCACAACATTCAGAAAATATAATTCTGGGTATCTGTGTGTTTCACAGAAGTGTCACATAATTACTAACAGGTTCAGGTTTAAATCCCACAAGTTTTCCCTTTTGAAACCTACACTTGCAACCAGATTTCTCTTATCATTTCAGGTTTTCTCAACATCTCCCTCTAAAGCAACGTGACATTTCTACCTTCTCAGCTGCATCTCTCAGCATTCATTTCCTTTCAGCACTCCAAATACCAGAGTACTCCTCGCTCTTCCATCAAGTGAGAGCTTCTGATGAGTTATTGTTTTGACACTGCAAGACAAGCCTGACCATCTTTCTGAATGCTTTATTTCCAATCCTAAATCCCTCCTTCAACCACAAATGTTAACTCCTTGTCAGAATTTTTTTAAAAAGTCTCCAAGTGGGGATTTCATAGACTTTCTTTTAAGACATCCCTTTGTAATAATTTGATGATAAAACTGTTTAATGTCTGCATTAGCATATCGCTAGGGCTGAAATTTGAAAAAAATAAAATAAAAATCCTTCTTTTCTTAATAGTTTACACACAAGGATAGATTTGGAAATTCTTGAAATTGAAATACAAACATTTCATCATTTTCCCATAAACACCCACCACCACTCCTGCAACTAATGTATTTTATGAGCGTGAAAAAGAGAGTGAGTTTAGAAAACTTAGTTGAAGTTATAGAGACCACAGTTTATTTTAAAACTATATAAACAAAATCAAATACATAAGATAAAAAACATTTTGCAATAGCTTGCTACATTTAGATCATATTATTGAATTCATAGCATTATCAAAACATGGTACTACATGAACCCCGTTAGGTTTCAATGTTGCAGTAAGTATGAAAAACATGTAGAAAACCTACTTGCCATCAGATTAATTAGTAGTTACAAATGTGCTGTAAAAGGAAGTCCATACATAACGGTTATTTGTTTCAAGCACTTTTCATACTGGTTATTCAGTTTGACAGATTCCTGTACTGCGATCTTTAGATCTTCTATCTCTTCAAAAAAATCCTAGGAAAAAAAAAAAAATACTTTAGTTTCTTTCAAAGACATTGTCAATAAGAGCTGGTCAGCATTTCAGTTGTTTTCATGTCCAAAGACACTTGATGTTTTTATTCGTGTATGGCCAAGTTATGCAAACACAGCACACAACAGTCAACTATAGCCATATGTAACAATTTAAAACTTTGCACTGAAAAGGCAATGCAAATACAATTTAAATTATTTTAGAGCCCGAAATATGTATCAGTAATAGAAACGATGCAAGAGAAGGACAAAATAAATTTGACTTATCAGAAGGCTACAAAATAGCAGTCCCCAGTGACATGGGGAATAATGACACAAATTCATCTCTGCAAAAGTATCGTAGAAGCCTAGCAACCCAAGAACTTAGCCAGAAACATTGTAAACTCAAAAGACATCTGAAAAAAGGCAGTGAAGAACTGAAACAGAGAGGTTTCCATGAGAGCTGGAATAAGACAAAGCCAAATAAGACAAAAAGTAACACTAACCATACATGCAAAAGCCAGCCATTAGCGGATAACACACCATTAACTTTGAAGAAATGAAAGCTGTGAGACTATAAAAAAGGGAAAATAAATAAAAAGAGATATGAGGAGACTAAACTATGAATAATAACGTTAGCCTTTGAACAAGACAATACCAGAGCGTAAGATGGAAAAAAAAAACAAGATACCACATTTAGAGAAAGAAGGAGATACATATATATTACATATATATATATATATATAAAATTCAAGGTCTAAATATATATATAAATTGCTCGGATCAGTTTAGAACCTTAAGTACAGCTACAATGTGTTCATGAATTTTACTTCAGATCTATAATTTATGATTGCACTATGCTAAAAAGTTTGATATTCTTATTCAAATGGATAAGAATTATGATGTATTATGACAGAGTATAAAACAGGTAACGCTATCCAATGGATTCAACTAGTTGAGATAAAAGCAGGGAATGAAAAAGAGCAATATGTAAGGCTACACAGAGCATAAAGACACAGTCCAGTAAGAAACCCATGTAAATTAATCCCGTTGAATGTCAGCCTACATGGTTCACTTCTTCAGATTGATCCTTTTATAACTATATTATCTCAGTTCATAAGTTAACAAGTATTTCTATCTGTACCTAGTTTAATGAGAAGATAAGCTTTACAGAAATAAATTTCAATTATTATAAGTACTGATGGTCTATAGCTTAGACAAAACTATTTTGTTCAGCTTCCCCAGCTCAAGTCTATTGAGTAAAAGTCAGATGCATTGTAAGCAAAGGCAGAAGCTGTTGGCCAACGCAAGGACAGCAAACAGAATACAATCACCCCAGACTAGATAGGATCTCTTTATCTTCTCACATAATTTCAAGAATTAACAACTTTTCACCCTTTGTCCTTCTACAACTGTAAGGACGTGAAAACTTGAATGAAAACTTGATGGCCCTCCCAAAACTTCTGCCACAGGAATAATTTTGATATGTTTTAGTTCATGGGAAAATACTTCTCTCACTGACATCAAGAGGCAACAGAAGTGATAATTTGCCAAAGTATTTTCACTGTCTGTGAAAATGTTTTTTGAAATGAATTAGTACAGTTACCTGCAGTTTCATTTTTAATATTGTAATAGAAGACAATCTCTTATGAAGGAAACCAAACTCTCAATTTTTTTTTTTTTTTTAAAAAAAGCATCTACAAGAAAAAATTTCAGCAGTTTGAAGTAAAATTAAAAAGGGTATTATTCCTCTTATTATTCCTTTCTTAGCCACGCGGTATTTGATTTTTTTACCATATTTTGCTTGATAACAGCATACATTCAGCCTAGTTTCAGATAAAACCAGAAAGTTAGCTTTTCAAAAATCACCTGTTCTTAAACTTGTCCTAAAACAAATTACCTTGTCTAATCCAGCTAATTCATTTTTTAGCGTTCTCCTTTCTGTAGACAACTTTTCATTTTCTTTCTTCAGCTTTTTAATCTCCTTCAGCAAGAGCTCTATATTCAAATAACAAAATATAGACTTCAACCATTACAGTCAACCTCCCCCTCACATGAATCATATTACAGCTAAAGAGCTGCCTACGTTTTGTGATATTAGAAAATTATGGTTCAGCTTTTTAAAGTACCTTTTTCATAAAGTGATTTATTCTTAAGAATTGGCCCGGCACATTCCCAGCTACTATGAAAGGTGACAGGATCTGCAAATTGGGTATTTCTGCACAGATTCTTAGAATGTGGGTTATCTTCCTTTAAAAGTTGCAAAACACGCATCACAGCTTGATTACCTTTTTCTGACTTATGAGAGGGTCACGTCAGCCATTGCTGACAGCTCGCTTCCTGAAGATTCTACCTACATTATATGATCTCCTCAGTTTTTGGTTTTGGTTTTGTTTTGGGTGGGGGGGTTAATGCTTTGAAGTGGATCAGGCTTGCAGCTTAACTTGCGGATTTTGTGATGTAAGGAAGACATGCTCAAACCAATATTCCATGGATTTAATCCCACGTTTTAAGATTAAAAACAGTTTACCTTGTGGATCACAGTCTGAAAACCAAATAATGGAGTCACTAAGTTTTGTACATATAGAACTTAATAGAATAAATAAACACTACTCATTACAGCCATGCCCTCCCACCCATGATTATACTGACATATTAATTACAGAAAGGGAGAAAAAAAATCAGCAAATATTTATTTTACCACTAAACCAAATGCAGAACTGGATCCATAGATACATTAAAATGGCATCTCATAACCAATGCAAGTTTTTCAAAAATGAAAAACATTTTGGATTTTGCACATTAAAGTGGAAGAAACCTGGAGCATGCCTTTGGATCAGAAATGAAATGCATCCCCTCTGGTGAGCATACTGGAACATCACAGAATTAACCATACCATTACCTAAATACTTAGTGCAACAGGATTCCTTCTTTTTAAATAGGTCTTTGCAAGACGTTACTTCTTTCTCTGGAGTTTGACTTCTTTTTCTAGAAACAGCACCGGTTTTCCAAGAAACCTTTTTACGTTCCAATTGCTCAATTCTTTGCCTCTGTTCTTGAAGATTATGCTCTAGCTCATGAATTTTAATCTGTCAAGAAACCAATTTTTTTTTTTTTTAATGCATAGAACATAGTTCAACTGAGTACCACTGGAAACATATCCTGAATGCAAACCTACATTCATCCAGAAGTGTCTGAAAGTAAAAAAAAAAAAAAAAAAAAGAGGATAAAGAGGATACAGCAAATGAAGTTTTGCATACAACAGAAGTGTTTTAAAAAAGATCTGTTACTGAGTGCTCACACACAAGAAAGGAGAAATGTACATGAAGATACTAACCCTTTCTCACAATACAGTGTCCTTTTATGGCAGCATCTGCCATCTTCTAAGAAAAAGTAGATATAATCCAGCCATAACAAAAAATCATCTACAAGCAAATACAAATGAAGCACATATTCACAAACTCCTAGAAGTGAATTAATTATACTGGTCAGCTGTAATGCCTGACCAATACCTAAAGAGGCAAAGTCTACTTGAGGCAGCTTCTTGGACCGCTCCTAGCCACACAACCCCACCTTTGCTCCAGTGATGCTGTTCTCATTGTACAGCAAGCCAGTGGAACTTGCTACCTAGCAGGAAAATATTTGCCTTTTTTTGTTAGCTTGCTGCTGGATTCCTGAAATATATCAGCTCACAAGACATACAGAAAAATATCAGGACTGGTGCAACAGAGAGAAAATGTCTCTACAGTTGGTAGGAGGGGTAGGCAGACGAGTAAAGAAAAAAGCAAGAGACCAAGTTACAGAAATACCTGAGTTCACTCTCAAAGTGAGCATACAGATTATTTTCTATTATCTTGATGGCATGGGAAATGGCAGAATTAAAAATGAGTATGAAAAGAAAAACACGGTCCATGTTGCAAACCTAAGAATTATTTTTCAGTCTACTGAAAAGACTATGTTTATTTGATAACTGCTCCTACAAATTCTACTTACAGTGAGATTTGCAATTGTTTCACTTTGTTCCTGGTTTGTTTTGATTTCTTTAACAAAACGCTTCTGTAGGTTATTATACATCTGTAGTAGACTAAAACAGAAGAAATGCATACATTGCAATAAAATACGAAAGCCAACAAAACATGCACCCTTTATCATAAAAGTATTACAGATGTCCCAAAGTGCCATTTGGACTGGATTTTACTGTAGAGACTTGTAATGGCAATATTGTTATGAATGAAGTGTGACCAGCAACACAGAAAGAGTAAGCACTGCAAGAAACTGCAAGGCAAGAGGCAGAATGGTCTGGGTCTGTATCGACAGCAAAGAACTGTTTTCAATCAGGCTGAGAACCTTGTTCTTTTCTCCAACCGATATGGCCACACTAGCACAAACAACTTGTTGAGGGATGACCCGTGCACTAGTAGCAGGAGGGTGGCTGCAAGTTTGCAGACATCTATCACGTATGTAACTTCTCCCCACTAGGAGTATAAAAGACCACTTCTAAAGGATATAAATAAGATTGCTTAAACTAGCTTCTTGGCACCCATGACAAACTCAAGAGACAACGGGAACTCATAAGGCAGCATCCCCACCTCTCCGTTCTGCTCCCAGACAATCCTGGCTAGATCACTTGAACACTCCTATCTCATTGCTTCTGAGTAAGAGTGAATAAAACCTATGACACAACCAGTGCAAATGGGCACAAATCAGTGTAAAACCTATGTATATTTTAGGTTTTCATAGGTTCTGTCAGCAGATTGGAAAGATTCGTATTACTTTTCCCTTTGATATCTTCCTGCATCAAGTTCTGCTACACTAATTTCCCACAGTATTTCAATGTAGCATTCAATGTACGCTCATTGTAGCATCCAAGCAGTAGGGGCTGCCTCTACCTATGGAAGATCCACAGCCCAGAATTCATTTCTGTAAATGGGCAAAAGCCTTTGAAAGAATGCAGCAGTCTGTTATGTACATTTTACGTAGCAGGCCTAATTGCTAAAATGTTTCAATATATATTTTCTTAAAACAAAAATGTATCTTTTGCATCAAAAAAGCAGTTTCCACAGTTTATATTTAACATTAATTGGCAAACCAATAAGCAGTGGCTCACTTCTAAAGTCAATTAAGACTGAAATATTGCACCACTTGTGCAGCTTATTTTGAAAACAGTACTGGCCTACAGATTTTTGTATACATATAAAATCTAGCTATATAAAAGGAGCTATGGAAGCTCCCACAGAAGAGAAAATGAAACTATATAATTTAGATTATTAAAAATTTTCCCAAAAAGTCATGTATGCAGTCTATACATAAAGCATATACATACATGAAGGATCTTTCAATTTTTCTCCATGAAGGATTTGTCAAAGAACTCCGTTTTGTTCATTGTCCAGTGCTATTTTCAAGTTTAATTTACGATTTAGTATTTTCTTTTAAAATGTAAATAAAATAATTTTCCAATCTGTTTCAAAGGAAAAAATCAGTTTCCAGAGAAGTAAACAAGAAGCCTGTTGACTCAACCATGAGCAACATATTCTATCCTACAAAGAATAATGCATTTAATTCTGTGAAGAAACAATTTCTAAGAACTCACCTGACACTTTCACCCTCTAGATTAAGATCCTTGCTGTATCCGCCTTTATGCCATAAGTGTGTTTCTGTTTGAACCTGAACACTTAATCAAAATAAACATGACTTAATAAAATTAGATTTTACAAATTTAATTGGAACCATACAGAGCAACTGAAAAAGGCTAAATTACTTTTCAGTTTGATTTTACAACAGAGATTTCCAGGCAGGATCATAAACACACCAAATTTTAACTTGAAAAATTTTGTAAACATTTTTATGTAAATCCTGGCAAGACACTTTTCAGAACAGCAGATCTACAGTTTTGCAGGTACTCAGGGTCACAGCTTCCAAGTCCAAACAGTACCAGTGCACTTTAACTCTCTTACCACTCATTGTTCATTGGCAAAATAGAACTCTAGTTAGTCACAGAGAGCATGATGGCTAAGCAGGGCTATTACTTACTGATGTTAAAACTATTTGTTTTACTACAACAATGGCAATAGTTGTAGTTGCTCCAGGCATCCTTCACTCCTTCACCTTCTCCAGCATTCTCCCTCCCTCCCATCCTATTCATAAGCAGCCACTCAAAACATGCAGAACAGGTAAGGCCCAGTGCATCTGAGGAATAACAACATACAAATCTTGAAATCCTGCACTTCTTTTGACAAAAATAGGAAATACCAATTCGATAATTGATTCTTACTCTCTGCTTGTGACATAGTCACGCATTAACTGCTGCAGACGCAGTTTTTCTTGAATCTGAGCCAAATTATTCTCCAGCTCCTTATTTTTTGTTTGCAGCTTTTTCACCTTCTTGAGTAAGCGTTCGTTTTCATCACTGAGCTGAAAGGCAAGAGAGCCAGAAAAGAAAAATCAAGCGACGTTTTCAGATCACGTGTTAATGGAACAGATAACATTTCTGATTAAAAGTCTCTCTAAATTTACCGTGAACTATGTAAATATGTATATTGAATGGATATATGTATAATATATATTGGATATATATAGCAAATACACCATCAACTACGTAAATATATACAAAGCAAAACAGCAGAAAAGTAATTGGCTTCAAACTTTATACTGAACTTAAATACGACTTCTTGAAGGTGTATATTGAAGGCTTCTCACTTGTCTGTTCTTCAGTGAATAAGGCAAAATGGGTTTGTATTTTAAAAAAATTCAAGGGGATGAAGCACAAGTTTTCAGAGACACACTTCTAAGCAATATCTGCAACTAAGCTCATGTTCGTCTTCGTTTTAGTCTCACTGAAGCTGAAAGACTGCTCCATGGTGTCATGAGGAGAATTTCTACACGCACACTTGCTGAGCCTAGCCCGGCAGCTCCACCTCCCACCCAAACACCGCCAGCAGCAGCGCCCAAAGCCGCTGAGCCACAGCCCCGTTACCAGCCGATGCTCGGGCAGCAGGGGGCGAGCACCGAGAGCCCCTCAACGCCAGAGCAGCCCCCGAAGCTACCGGCAGCGCCTTCCGAGGGCGAGCAGGCAGCGAGGCGGGGCCCACTCACTTGCAGGCACCGGTGGGCCGACGGCAGCGCCATGGCCGGGCCGCTTCGCCCCGCGGGGAGGCCCCGATGGTCGCCGCGGCAACGGCAGGGCCCCGGCGCCCAGCGCCCTCCGGCGGGCACGGCCCGGAGGCGGCCGCGGCTCCCGGGGCCGTGGTGTTACTGATGTTAGCTGCTTTCCTGACCTTCGTTTTTTCGTGCGTGCGTGTATTTTTCATGTGGCGTTCGTGTAGCGGCAATCCCAGAGCACCTGGGAGGAAATGGCGTGCCCAGGCTCTGGCAGCTGCCAGGCCTCGCTGTCCCTGAGGATTTCTTCACGGTTCCCTAATTCCAGGAACTGCCGAACCGCTCTGCTAATTCCTGGGGTCCCTGACAAACAGCCTTGTCCCCAGGAAGCCTGCCAATAAAACTGCCTCTCTGATCAGCTACTAGCATTGCTGAACTACCCGTTGAAACTCGGTACTGCAAAAACTACAAAGTCTTTTTACTGAGGAAAAAAAGAAAGCTGGATGTAAACGTCTACAGTAGCACGACAAAGACAAAAAAATAAAATAAAAAAGGGGGAGAGGAGACATAATAGATCACAAACTGAACACAAGCCAGCAGCCAAAGGCAAACCCCCTTTTCTGAGGGAGCAGCAACATGCTGAGAGGTGATCACTCAGCTCCCTTCAGCACAAACCAGATCTCAGGTAAGGTCCTGAGGAGTCCAGAAAACAGGAATGAAAATGACAGGAGGCAGAAAATACAGCGTATCAGGAAGGGTTGAAGTAACTGTTTAGGCAAGAAAACAGACTGCCAAGAATCATTGTAACTCTCTTTTTAATCTTTGGTTATTGTAACAGAGGGCAATGATAGTTTCTTATATCCTCTACAGGAAGGATGAGCAGAAATAAAGTTGCTTTCAAACAGAGATTGTTTCAGTTGGATGACAGGGAAAAAATCCTTAATATGAAGGCAGAAAAGTTAAGTGTAGTTCTCTCTCCTTCACTAGAGGTCTTCACAAATGGACCAGGGAAGCCACCTAGCAGGCACGACTTGGGATGCAGGTACAGCTAATACGCATAGCGTACTGGCATCCTAGTAGACAGAGATTATTTTAAAGCCTCTTTTAGCCCAACATTTCAGTGATTCAGTTACTAGCTTTAGTAAACTTAGAAGAAGAGAATATCCATCTATAATTCTGAAAACCTGCAGAACTGTTTTTAAAATGACTATTTCAAAAATAACAACAAAGGGAAGCCACAGAACAAGGCAGTGTGGTGAAGAATGATTAGCACAGTGGTCCCCAGTGCATCCAACACAGCAGTACCTCATACTATGAGCACAATAACTATTTTTTCCTCAACACTGGGAAGTTTTCCTCAACATTGGTAGTTATAATTGATAGTCATAATACTACAGAAGGCAAGGCCACTTGATAATGGTTATTTTATGAAGAACATGCAAGCATTGTTATGACATTCTTATGGTACCCAAGTGTTTGGGATATTTTAAATACTACTGGTGGAGTACTAAATCAAGAGGAGGAAGCACAGACAGATTAAGTCAGGGCTCCCACAGAAACAAGAACAGGCATGGAAGGGGCGGCACTGGGCAGAACTCAGACAGCATCCTAGATAAGTCAGAAGTAGCAAAGAAAATGGGCCCACAGTATGTCTTGGGTCATTCTCAGATGTGAAATCTGCAGACCTTTTTTTTTTTTTTTTTTTTTTTGACCCTGCTCCTTGAATAGGAGCAGACAACAATGCAGCGGCTATGCACGCTTTCTAAGATCCAAATGCTTTCAGAACTTGAAAATGTTACCAGCAGAACATCTCTATTCTATGGACTGGAAAACAATGTGCAGAGAAGTAGAGAAATGAGTGAAGAGAGCTAAAAGGGAAACTAGAATTCTTGATTTATGACTTAGAAACTGAGCCTCACAGCCTCCCTCTCTCCTGCTTTTCCGGAGCTGGTGTGGGAATCGAAGATAGGTGGAAGAAGACAGTGACAGCCAAGTTTCTCAGCTATGCAGCTAGACCTGCAAGGAGTCTATGTGTAAGATTCAAATTTTAATCAAACAAGCACTGGTTTAAATGACAAAAAAAAATAAACATAAAAAATAAATCCAAAACTACTTGTATCTTCAAACTCTTGGAAAAAGCTACAGCTAAAGCTCCTGTAGGTTTTATCATGCACAATGAGCAAACACACTTTCAAAAGTGATCACTAATTCTGGGTGGCTCCACTTCAAAGTAAGCACCCTTTCTTCCAAATTAAAGATACTCAATAGATCTGCAAAAATGGCCCAAGGCTAGGTAACATGGGACATTAGATATCAAAACATTCAAAATCAAAAGATGTTAGCCTGCGTGTATACACAAACTACAGTTTATACGAACAATAAATTGATTTTCTATACTTAATTAGAAAACAATCATTTTCCAGAGATTAGCAATATGCAATTAAAAAAAAAAAAAAAAACTTGTCTGTAAATGTATGAAATGCCATTAAAATACTTACTTTTCATTGTAAATAATTACAGCAGAAGCATTTCCCTACACTGTTACTGAAGGAGTTTGTTGAACACTCTCTTTCTTTCCTTGCATTCCTGTTTCTAACTCAGCTTGTGAACTGAGACACATTTCATGCTGGCACACACGAATGACAATGTCATTGATTCCAGTGGTGTTGAGGCCGCTACTTATCGCCAAGCGGCAGGAATGTGACCCATAGCATTTTTTCAGCTACATGTTCACCAAAATCATTGATTTAATTTGTCAGAAAATCTCTGAGCACAGGATTACTTGATGCAACCCCATCATAACTCCAAGCATAGCCTTTTTTCCACACAGATTAAAGGACAGCGTATGTCATTTTGACCCTTGCAAGACTAGTCTCATGAGATTTTCCAGGAATTAAATTCTCCTGTGAAAATCTACATGCCTTTGTAAAAACACGCAGAAATTTCATCTGCCTCAAATTAATCCCGCTGCTATCCACCAGCTGTATCAACGACGACTCCTGAGTCCCCTTCAGTTTGGAAGACGGCAACACTCATGCATTCTTTCTGCCTATGTATTGGGTTCACGTGGCAAGGGTTTGGTAGCAGGGGCCTGCAGGGGTGGCCTCTGTGAGCAGAGCCCAGCAGCTGCCCCATGTCAGATCAGAGCCAGCTCCAGCCGGCTCCAAAAGGGACCCGCTGCTGGCCAGAGCCGAGCCAGAGAGTGAGGCTGGTTGGGCCTCTGGGAGAGCAGATTTAGGAAAGGGAAAAAGCCTGCTGTGCAACAGCAGCTGGGAGAGAGGAGTGAGAAACATCACTGCAGCCCCCAAGGTCAGTGCAGCAGGAGGGCAGGAGGTGCTCCAGCGCCAGAGCAGCAGTTCCCCTGCGGCCTGTGGAGAGGCCCCTGGTGGAGCAGGCTGTCCCATGGGAGGGACCCCACGTGGAGCAGGGGCAGAGAGTGACCCTGAAGGAACAGCGGAGACAAAGTGCTAGGGAATGACCATAGCCCCCATTCCCCATTCCCTTGGGCTGCGCAGGGGGAGGAGGAAGAAGAGGGTAGATGGGGGGGAGGTGGTTTTAGTTTGCATTTGTTTTCTCAGTGTTCTGGTCTAGTAGTGACAGGCAATACATTACATTAATCTCCCTGTGCTGAGGATGTTTTGCCCACGACAGTACTTGGTGAGGGATCTCCCTGTCCTTACCTCAACCCTTGAGCCCTCTCCATTGTATTTTCTCCCTTTTCCTTTGAGGAGGGGGAATGAGAGAGCAGCTCTGGTGGAGTTCAGCTGCCCAGCAGGTTAAAAACCACACTACCCATCAGGCTCCTTGGCCTGTCAGCACTGCCAATCTCACAGACAAATCCCTGTTGAAACATCATGGAACAATCTCAAACCGATGGGCCAACGTGGGGGTAGGAGAGGCCTCCATCTTGTTTTGAGCTTGAATCTGAAAGCAGTAATCCAGCTTTCATTCGGGAACCTTCCCTCAAACAGGGAGAAGCAGTCTGGCTTTCCTGAGCCATAGCACAACCACAGATGAGAGCTAAATAATATAAAGTTCAGAATTCAGTTCAGAAGTTGAATAATATTTCCTGCATATCGAGAGAAAAATAATAATATTTTTTTTTTTTTAAAAAAAAAAAAAAAAGGATTGGATTTGCAGAATTAGAAACAATGAATATTTTCTCATAACACACAAGAGGACACCAATTTAGCCTTAAAGTTGAAAAAGCCAAAGGGAGGTAACACTTTTTATACAAAATTAGGCTACAGAGATCCTGCCACAGTATACAGACAGAAGTTCTGTATCATGTTCAGTGATAGAAATAACAGGTTTCTATTTTTTTTCAGCTTTGTGTTTGTTAGTACTGTCAGCAAGAAATGTTCAAAAAATTATACAGGCTTGCATGTGGCAGAGGCTGTCCGTCACTTCTCCCCTCAAGGCCAGGAGAAAAGACCCACACCCTATTCTACACCCACAAATATCTAGGAAAAACGGTAACAGCTCAGGACTGCATTACCTTGTCCCCGGATCTCCCTCTGGAGGGGAAAACCACCTTCCAATGGAGAATCAAAGGCAATCACACCCCAGGAAAGCTATCACAGACATCCTTCCTGGAAGGGAAAATTTCCCGGAGTGACTGAACCAGTTTGAAAACACTGAAGGAGGCCACTTCACCATTATCTGACAGATCTTGAAGCCAAAATCTTGATTTCCACACTAACGAGCTCCCAGAACAGATTTGAAGGTCACATTCTGCTGGAGAATTTTTGTTAATTTGTGGCAGGAGGGAGAATGTGCAGTGATCTCGGGGCCTCCTGCATGTAGAGAAGAAAGGCAGTCAGGATGTGACTCTGAATGACAGAAAGGAAACACAGGAAACAAATAACACACCACAGAGAACAGTGCAGCCCAGAGTCACTAATGAGCAGACCAGAGTCACTAATGAGCATTATGAGAAACGGTGCCAACGTTAGAAATTCCTAATTGTTTCTGATGGAGCAGAACTGGCATCTGCACAGCTCTTCAGGGGAATCCAGCAAGAAATGAGAACATCTCCCTACAATTTACCTTCTCTACTTGTATTCCCAAGACAAAACAAAAAGCTGGGCCAAGCATCCTCTTTACCAGCTATAAAATCTATTGACTGCAACACGGCCATTACACAGAACTACTACGGTACTGTGGCACTTTGCACAAACAGGAGGTTTGTCACCACCAGGTTACCTCTTACAGGCAGACTGTCAGCCTCAAGCTTTATTCTTCATGGGATACTGAGAAAAGCTCCAGGGAAAAGGGCTAGAAACAGTAAACAACAATTTTATGTGACTAAACCAATATAATCCTATGCTGTGTAAAAAGACCATCTGTATGGAATCACACTGAAGTGCTTTAATAACAGTGCAGCAAGCCACTGGCTGTCATGCTGAGGAAATGCTCTTTCACACCATCAGGTTAATAATTCCAAAAGATTACTTCCTTTTTGTCCCCCCCTCTCTGTTTTTATTAAAGCTGTTAGTCACTTGCTCTCCCATTTAATTTCCTATTAAGAGATCATCCATCAAGCCCGTGAAGTGACAGCTGCGTGTGCTTGAAGACATCTGTGGCTTCCACGGCGGTGGCTGGCTAGCTAGAGGAGGTCACTCTCTCTTTCTGTAAAAACTACAACAAATTTTATTGCATCACCGCAGCGTGCAATTACTGTCAAGGAAGAGAATGGCGAGCTGTCGGCTGAGGCATAATTAAACCAATTTCAGTTGCAGCAGCTTCCCTTCCGAGTGACCCTGCTTTTGGTAGCGCAGACTGAGCTGGCTGTGGAACAGGCTGGATCTCCGGGTGTCGCAGACAGCGGCCGCACCGAGAAATACTGTGCAACAGCCTAGAGAAGGAAATGAAGGAGAACACCACACGGTATACCAGCTAGGTAACACGCAAGTCAGTAACGGCTTCACAGCCTGTGAGAAAAGGAAATCCAAGCTTATGCTCTGCACTCCGTTTTGTAAGACGTTTTCCCCTGTGCTGAGCATTCTTGGTCTCGGGGAAGGAAATCCGACCTCTGCAAGAACCAGGTCAAGGCTCAGAAGAATTCAGACCGACGAAGCACCCGAGAAGCACTGGTATTTCTAGTTCATCTAGGATGAGTCTATAGCAAGTCGACGAGATGAAACACATGGCGTGTGTGTGTGTAGATTATGAAAGGCATGTGAGGGGAACTGGCTAGCACTTAGGGTTATGAAAGATCAGAGGTTACGAAAGACCTTGGCAGCTATGAAAGGTGAGCCAAGAGCCTGATCCAGCAGGCAGAGAGCAACTGCAGCGTACCCTGAACCACACGGATGTTCAACAGCACCTGGCAGCTCACAGCAGCAAGTTCATGCTGCCCTGCAGGTCTAGACTAAGGAAGGTTTGAAAAAAAACTTCTGAACAGTTGCCATAAGGCAGTCATCACTGAATAGGAGAAGGGTGAAGAGAAGTATTGCCATCACTTCATAGGACTTACAGGCAACCATATTTTTTGCAAAGTACTTTGAAGGGTCTTAAAATAATAGCTGCAGTCAGTAATTTTCTAAGTACTCTTCTTGGCTCCTTAGTTCCATTTTCCAATCTTTTACCACAACTGGAATGAATTTGTAAAATTCGAAGGTTCATTCAGTTGTTATTTTAGCCTTTGAAATTCAGCCTTCTGTGATCCTTTTGCTAATATTCTACCACCAGAGGGAAAAGAAAGTTGGGGAAATTTTACAGAGCCAGATGGAGTCGCTCATTTTCCAAATGCCACTCACACGTTACTTACAGAGAACTTACTCCTGCTTGGAAAAATATTGAGAGGAGCACTTTCCCCTCTTTGCAGCAGTATTTCACTGTGCCACTGATTTCCTACAGCCCTCTCTAGTGAGGGTATTTCTGCATCCAGCCTACCAAACTGTCATTCACACTGCCCTGTTTGTGAAGCACAAGTTAAAGAGATGTTTCAGATGGCAGCCTAACCACAACAAACTCCAAATGCTGCAGCAGGTCTGAGACACAAGAGAGGAAGCCATCTGCTCTGCATCAGAGTAACATCCAGTCAGCTTCTGCAGAAGGTACACACACTGTTTTACCGTTGGCCAGATCAGTAACTAGAAGTTGCTCTTTAAAGGAAAAAGTGAGAAAACACAGATGCTCTACCACAGCCTGAGATGCTTCTTAGAATGCAAAGCCATAGGTAGCTACAGGTTTTCTTTCTTACCAAGTTAAGGCTGTTTTCACAACATCTCACCAGCAAGTATCTTTGTTAATGCCCCAGCACAGAAACTCTCTCTGCAAGGTCCTGGAGTCGCTTCAAGCTGGGCTGAGAACAGCACCAACAAAAGGCACAAATTTCTAAAACCTGGAGGTAGCTGAGCTTAAGGAAGAATCCAGAGCGATTCTATTCCATACTGCTCTAAATTATATGGTGTTTATAGGGCTATAGCACTTAGTAACTAATCTTATGTAAGGACAAGGCAGATATGAAGTCTGAGGAAACAAGACTTAGAAACAGAATAATAAGTAAAAGGATCGACAAAACTTTGGTAATGACTCCTTCAAGCAAAAAAAAAATCCTAATTTCCTGCCTTACATGAACTTAAACATAGGGTATTGGTTAATTTACCTTCTAAGAGTTCATTGCTGGTTTGTTTTTTTTCAAAAGGGGGGGGGGGGTAAAAAGCATTTTGCTAAGTAGACTGACAGGGTTGCTGTCTCTGCAGCATCCACTGCCACAGTGCAGCTTAGAAATTTAAAGAATGAAGTTGAATTCCTGCACTACAATCCATGGCAGTTTTGGCATTTATTTGAGAGGGGAAAAAGCCCGATCCATTTATTTTTAAAAAGGCTGTTACTTTTATGAACTGCATATTGCAGGAATGTTATATCCCTCTCATTCTAAAATCATGTGGCATACAAGATGGAAATACAAGACTAAATAAAAGAAAATAGATCTAGACCTAGGGTCTGTCAGCTTAGAGAGAATGCCCAAGCCAATTAAACTTAGCCTAGTCACTAGAAAATTGACAACTCAGGTTTTGTTCATATGAGGGATGGTGTTGTTATGTACTTTTCTTAATGCAAATACAGCCACCACTAATGCATTTATGTTCTAGACATACTAATATAGAAAATGAAAGCTTCGACCACAAAGCAGGTGCTGAACGACAATAACAAACTTCATACACTCAAAGTATTTAATGCCTTCTTCAAAAGGCTAAGCTGACGCTTTGTTTTTTGTTTGAACAAGTCACTTGGGATAGCCTCGCTTTGGCAGGCAGCAGTGGAGGTTCCCAACACTCGCTTGGTACTGTAAGTATGACGGACCGGTTGCTCTCCTGTTCTCTAAGGTGGATTTAGAATTGCTCAGCCGCCTGCCACCGGTCCCATGCTCTTCTGGTCAGAGCACGCTGTGGGTTGCCCTGTGCTTTGTGGAGAAACCGGGTCTCCACTCTCCTCATCTTGGAGGGATCCAAAGTGACACAGCCAACTGGAACTCTAGACAGTGACGGACTTGTTGCCATGCTCGTTAGCTCTCAAACACTAATAAAATGTTGATAAAGAGCTGTTCAACTGCCTCCTTGCCCTTCCTGGTGCCACTTCTCACACCCTCCTCCTCACAGCCCAAGCATGACGGGTCTCGACGCGAGCCTTTTCCCCTCAGCACCCACCACACCGGGCCCCCTTTGCCCCTGCCCTCAGGCAAGTCTCACCCTTCCGCCGATAAGGATCACGCCCCGTCTCCCTCACACAATAGCCAGCCCGTACAGGCGGCCGAGAGAGCTGCCGAGGGCAGCAAAACGCCGCGGGCGGGCTGGACGTGAGGCGCACACACCCCCTCCCGTTTAGCCTAGGGCAGCAAAACCGGGCCGGGGGGGCTCGGCTTGGGGCCGCCACGGCCGCCGAGCCCGCTCCCAACGCAGCGCGGCGCCGCTGCAGGCCCGGCCCGGCACGGCCCCGCGGCGGCCATGTCAGGCGGGGCGGGACGGGGATGGGGGGGAGCCGGGCCGGCGGCCTCCCCGCCGCATCCCGCCCCCCGGGACACCCCCGGCCCCTCTCCGCCCCCCCCGGGGCTCACCTAAAATTAGGGGCCAGCTGCCTCGGCCCGCCTTCCCCGGCCAGCCGCCGCTTCCTCCGCCCCGCAGCCGCTCGGCGGGGCGGTGCTGGGGCTCCGAGTGACAGCGGCCGCCCTCCTTCCCTCCCTCCCTGCCTGCCTCCCTCCTTCCCTCCTCCTCCGCGCCGCTCCTCGGCGGGGAGCCGGCCCCCGCGCCCCGGCCCTGCCCTGGGCAGCGGAGCCGGGCGCCGCCGCTATGAAGCCGTGCGGGGAGGAGGAGGAGGAGGAAGGGGCTGCGGGAGGCGGCGGCGGGGACCCCTGGAAGGAGTGCCTGGAGGTGGCGGTGCAGCTGGCGCTCCGAGCCGGGCAGGTGAGAGCCGCCCCTCGCAGCCCCTCGCAGCCCCGGGGGGCCGCTGCCCGCCTGCGGGCTCGGCGGGACGGGGGTGGGCGGCGGGGAGGGCTCGCCCCGAGGCTGGAGCATCCCGCCCGCAGGCGGCTGGGGAGGTGCGCTTTGGGGGTAAAAATTACAAAATGAGGAGCTGAAGTGGGGGGGGGGGGCTGGGTGTGGGCGCTGGGCTGGTGGCGGGGCTCGGCTCGGCTCGGCAGGGCTGTCAGCAGCTCCTCGCCTGGCCCCCCGGCGCTGAGGGGGGGTCCCGGCGGTGGTCGCAGAGCCCGGGGGCTGCAGCCGGCCGAAGGACCGGGAGGCGCCTCCGGGCAGCGCGGGGTTGGGTTGTGTGTGGCTCGGAGTGCTTGGATAGTACCAAAAAATATTGTCAGCGTGGATGCTTTTCACGTAACTTTTGCAGTCAGACACCAAGCACTTATTCTTGTGGTGTTTTAGAGCGTTGTGTGTTTAAGCGTGACAGTGCCAGCATTTGTGAGGAGAAAAAACAATTGTGCCAGCGAGGTGTCGTCGTCTGGTTATGCCAGGGTCTTCAGGGTGGCCAAGATTCACTGGTTAGGGATAAACCAGCAGTGCCTCTATTGAGGCGTACAGTAGCGTATTTGAGATCCGTGTTTCGACACAGCAGAAGGTTAGTCAGCTCCTGGCCCCGTGGTGTGCAACAGCAGAACTTCCACTGGCTCTCACAGAGCCAAGAAGTGGGATCAGCAGATGAGAAACCGGGTAAAACACAGGGCTCTGCAACGTGCATTGCCCTTCTGCTTCCATTCCACTATAAAACATTGTGTACCCACACACTGTGACCTTTAGTTCTTCCTTAGTGTGTGTCATTAAACCTGTTTCCCCCTTCGTAGACGCACATGCGCGTACACAAAGATTAGCAGAATGCCAGAGGAGAGAGGACTTGTTGTAGAGATACAAGGAGTAAGTGGATAATCCAAATTGGAATGACAGGTCATGCTCTCACAGAATCTCCAAACGGGAGGTTCTCCGGCATGCTTGTTCTGCCCGCCATTTCACAAGAAAGCCTCTCATGACTCAAGCTTCCACACCTAATTTCTCAAAATACCAAGTTCTGAGGATAGTCATAACCATCTCCAACCATTTTAGTAACCCAGAAGACCATAGCTGAGCATGTTTTCCTGGAAGAAATAAACATTCCAGAGGACTGATATTTGCATCTTTTCAATTTGCATCAGTTTGCGATTTGTCATTGCTACCTTGCAACTGGCAGGAAACGACCAATTCTTGGCAGGCCAAATGTAAACGAGCCAAGGATGCTGTTTAAGTAGGATTTGAGAAGTGGATGGAAGTGTTAAGGAATGGTTTTGTAATGTTAAAGAATGTTTTTTTTTTGTTTGTTACAAAAACTGTCAGAAGTCCTTGTGGAGTAAAACATACAGGTAGGACAGTATATTTTATTAAAGTGCCAATCCACTCTGAAAAGAAGCTAGAGATAAGGACACAAAGTGCCATATAACATAGATTTGATGGGACTAGATTTATTTTTGTTGAAAATTAATAACATTGAGTTTTGTTTTGGTCATCAAAACCAGTCACTTCCACTGGACAAATTATCCTTCCTTTTCTTCTGTCTTTGCTCCCATCCCTCAGACCTCTCCACCTCTGCCCCCACAGATCTGTTTGCACTTTTTTTTTCCCTAAGCTTGAGTGCCATCTCCATCCCTGCAGGAATTTTTCCCATTTCAGCCTTTCTTTTAAGGCCCCCCATTTCTCCCATCCACGTCAAGTTAGGAAGGCATAGAATCATTAGAAAGTGCCTATGAGAGTCTTGTCGCAGAGGCCAGCCCGAAGAAAGGCATGCAAATCAAGATTTTGGCTTTCTAGAAGTCAACTAGCAGTATGGTTCATGTGTCTCCCCACATTGCGTCGTGTTTCATAAGTAAAATATATCATCTTTCCAACAGGCCCTAGGATTGTTTCTTCTAAAAGTAAAAGGCCAATAAATAAATGATTCCTTGAATGTGTATCAAAAGTGTTGTTGCTGGAGTAACTTCCATTCCCAGATTAAAGTCGTTGCCTCTCTTGCCTATACTATTACGTAGTTCCATTATTCTTACAAAATATCACAGCCTTTTGTTAATATGTATGGAAATTTTGTTTGTAACCTCTGTAATTGGCCCGTATCAAAATTATGTCTAATCCACTCTGTAAGGCCACATATAACCGGGCATTTTCAGATGTCTCTTCTGCTTTTTATTTTTGAGTAAACTCTTTATCGTGTGTTCATGGGAGTACACCCATTGGCTTAATAAGTCTTTTTCCTAAAGAAAAGCAAGTACAACTAATCACTGTACCTTTGATGTTACGGAGAGCACTGGGTAATATTTACACAGTTCTCTGCAATTACAGTTGGCGAAATTTCACAAAAATAAGTACATCTGCATCAAGGTGAAAACAAGGGTAAGAAACTGTGACCAGAAGCTAGCATGTTGAAGTCCACACATACTTTGTTTCTTTTTTGAGGGGTCAGAAAAGAATTTCATGAAGCATAAGAGACCTAACAAAATCCCACCTAGAAAAAAAATCCACTGGCAAATAAAAAGAATTTCAACTGATATTCTGCAAAGTCGAGATTTCTTCCCAGTGTTAGCTCCCAGGAGATATTTTAGGCTATTTTCTATGAAACAGTTTTTATTTTATTTATTTATTTTTAGCAAAGCAGATTGGTATTTCCTAAATTATGCAGATAGTTAAGCTTTTCATCTAGATGTTTGGTTTTACCAGTAAGCAACTATTTCAGTATAACATTGCAAGCAAGTCATTCCACCCTGGAGCTCCCAGAAGAGTGTGGTAAGTGCAGGCAGTATGGTGAGACAAAACAGCGAGCACATGGCTGCAGGTAGCTCTCCGGGCAGGTGCTGGGTGAGGAGGCATGTGGGCCCTCTGTCCTCTCCATTTTCCTTTGCATGGTTTTAGGAAAGGAAGAGACCAGGATCATGATGACACTGAGCCCCTCTGCATTTCCATTTCCTCTGCTCCGTGGCAAATGCACGAGGCAGCAGGGGCAGTCGTTTCTTGCGGTTGTGGTCTTCATGAATGTACGGGTGTAGATGCCTCTTGCATTGCACAAACCCCCAAATGTGCCCTGATCTAATGGAAGGGCAGCATGGGCTAAAAGTGTTAAACAACACTGCTCTAAATAAACACACTGTCAAGAATCAGCTGCTTAGAAATTGTAAAGTCGTCACAATCTAGGAACAACCTATGATACAGTGATAAAGCCTGGTAAAATACATTTACAACCCAAATACAGTGTCTTGTTTGTCAAGAGAGGCACCAGTCTCTGATATTCCTGGGAGGCAGAGGACTTCTGGGGGTTATTTGGTGTAAGCAGAGTTATGGACTGCTCTGAGCTGTGTGATAAATTTGTGAAGAATAAAAGCTGCTTCATCAATGGTGCAGGGAATAACACGTGGTCTTTGCAGGTCTTTGCGTGTTGGACTCTGACTTGGATTACACGCCCATACGGGTCAGTGCAAACCCACATGAATTCCTTTGTCAGGCATTTTATGAGAGGCCGTGAGGTGGCAGGGACCCTTCCACCCCACAGCATTGCCTGGTGCGCTGGGTGAGCTAACACAGCCCATCCGCTGCTGGTGACCCCAGCACAGCTTCTCTTTTTGAAAGGAAACCGTGTAGGTTCATTGTAAGTCTGGCTACCAGCATGGTAGCACACAACAATCTGGGAAATCAGGGTATTTTTGATAGCTGTCAAGCAGGCAGAACACTTTGAGTAGGATCCTGCAAAAATCCATTTTGGGACCTGATAACGTTGAGTGCTTTAACATGTATGCCACCTGTTACCTAAAATCCACAGACAGATCCCAGTGAGCACTTTGGAGGACAGGCATCGAGTTTGAAAATGTCATGTACTACTGGAAAAGAGATCAGAATTTTGAAAGGATCAAATTCAGTGATGAGAAATGCAAATTATTGCCTTTAAAAAGGAAAGCTCGAGTGCTGGAGCACACAACAGAAACAGGCGATTGCAGCACATCTCCACAGGAGCCTTCACAGCCGCTGTTCTTTCTGCAGCGTGAGCCAGGTGTGACCGCAGTCCCCTGCCGAATGAATGGTAGCATGTACTGGTTTACATGGCTGCACAAATCTCTTCCATCCGCTGGGTATTAAAACTGAATAGGAGTCAAGAACACGGCACTGCTAAAGAGAAATTCAAACCCTCTCTGCTGAAAAGAGAGTGTAGGGCAAGAAATGAGACGTAGTATTCCTCAGCTGTCTGTCTACGTGATGCAACACATCCAACGCGTATGTAGGCAGGACAGAAGTAAAGAGTGGTGAAAACACAAGGCATGAGCATAGCAGGTGCTGTAGAATAGGTTACACAACGCGGCTGAGATGGTTGCAGTGTTTTGGATTGTGCTTTGGACTGCAGAGCAGCCTGAGGGCCTTCCTAGAGCGGCGCTTTTATGACGGCGGTGTGGTTAAAGCGTGAACCATAGCAGGGCACTGGGGGAATGGCAATGATTAAGGGAACGCTTTGGTATACAATAATGAACTTTAGCAAAAGTTCAAACTGAAATGTTTTAATCTGTCCTCAGCAGCTCAGTAACTAGGCAGAACGAATGCTTTGCAGCTCATGAAGCAAAAACATTAGTCCAGGTAGTAATGCTACAGCAACAGCCAACAGAGTCGATTACGTGTCAGAACAATCTGAAATCCCTTCAAATGTAACATTGTAGCATCCCCCTCCCATCTTTTTAATGAAGGAATAGGAAAAATGGTAGAATTGGGGAAAAGCTTTCATCAACTGTGTTCCCATATGTGCATTTGCAATTGATGTGGTTTAGTTCCAAATTTATAGCAGTAAAACCCTTTAAAAGGATATGAAGACTTTTCCAAAAGAGAATCCAGAGTTAGACCACTGGCTCCGTATCTGGGGAAAAGTCTAAATCTTAGTTTTTGTTAAACATAAAGCAACTCCTTGAGACTAGGGGGTGGTCCATGCTTGAAGTTCCAAACACCCATATACACAAGAAAAATTAAATACTGTGTCTTTGTTGGCAAACAGTAACCAATGAGGTTTGCTTTATTGCATGTTTTTTTTGAAGTAAAGGAGCAGTGGGGGTATTGGCCCTGTAAATAATTTTTTTTTTAATGGAAAAAAGGTTTTCTGTGAAAAATTATGGGCCTGCAGTTTCTTTCTTATCTTACATGTATTTTCTTTATTTTCCTAAATCCCAATGTCTACTATCATACTTCTAGTCCATCAGTTGCATCCCGTTCTTAATCTCTTTCTGAACTGTCAAGAGAGGTTCCTGCAGAGTGATTCAAAACACTGTGTTCCCAAAGAATATTGGTTATCTCAGAAAGATTTTTACACGGAAGAGCTAGAATAGGTTCAGGTAGAATTAGGCCTACTCCTGTTTTTCAGGATTAGCTATAATTTTGTTAGCAAATACAGTATTTTGATGTCCACAGGGTGAATGGAAACCAAATCTGATTTGTGAAATTCTCTTTCAGATTATTAGGAAAGCTCTAACAGAGGAAAAACAAGTGTCTACAAAGACATCTGCTGCAGACCTCGTGACCGAGACCGATCATTTTGTGGAAAATTTAATTATTTCTGTTCTGAAAGAGAAATTTCCCTCCCACAGGTGAGTGTCTATAGAAAGAAACTATGAATGACCATTTTGTCCTGGCTTTTGAAGGGAATTTTAAAATCTATCCCTGGAAGTCAGATTATCACTGGTAAACATTATTTTTTCTTAATTCAGTAGTAGCTTCTTTCAGTTTTATGTATCTCTCATATATTACATATATTATTGCTGTTGGACACGTTTGTAGGACTCCATTTTAAAGAATACCACTGCCCTATACTGATTACTTTGTATTTTCTAATATTTCTATCATGACCTGTGCATGTAAATTCTTTTTCTTAACTTCTTGAAATGTATTTAATATTGGTGTTTCCCCTGTGAGGATATCGTGTATGAAGGTTTCATATGAATCTCCATGATTTTTGGAATCTGTTCTCTATTTTCTAAGAGTTACACGAAGGACAGCCATTAAAATATAGCTGTAATTAATAATAGCAAAGATCCCATCCTGCAGACGTTTCTATCACTTTCTTTTGCCGTCATAAATAAATGTTTGCCAGATCAGGACAAGCATCATATTTAAGCACGTTTACCTTGTGTTGCCTAGAGTCCTAAAACTGGTGATAAGCAGGGTTGTTTATCATCATCATTCAATGCATTTAAATAAGTAAGGTAGGAATTATTTTATGGGGTTTCAACCCAAGGTTTTGAAAATAATCAGATTGTTGACTCCTCTTGAATTGTTAAGGTAAATTTGAAAATAACTCCTCCTAGTACATACACTGATCAGAGAGAGGTTTTGTATTAGTTGGCCAGATTTGGTCTGATGCAGAGGCTCCGCAGTTGATTTCCACAGTTGACTTCAGTACATGAGGATAAATTCGTCTTACTGCAGAGCCTGTGTATCACTTAAATACTGTATGACTTCCTTCTAACTGCGCGCGTCTGTAATGGAAAAGAGCCTCGCACTCTAGCACAGCGCAGAAATCAACAAAGATGAGAATCTGGAGGGCTCAGTTACTAATCTGCTTGTCGGCTATGCTCTTGTGAAGAAAATAACAAAGAAAAAAATGAATGTGTTAAAAGAACATTACATACTAAATATAGCTTTGTAAATACGTGTTGTATGTGATCACATATTGAAGCAGTACTGTACAGCACAATGTGTGGTTCTTGGCTGCAATTCTCAGGAGGCTGCCAGGGTTTACAAGCCTATTATTTGTGTAATATTCCGTCTACTGTTGCTGGTTGTGCTCTTTTCTCATCTCCACTGTGTTGTGTTTCTTTTTTCCTTGAACAGTCTGGCAGAGAACATAAAACATATACATTTCACATAAAATGGGAATCATCAGAAGCACTCAAGTTACTCAAAATGGAAACAAAAGTAGTAAGGTCAACATAGAAGTAGAAATGGAAAAATCTCTGACTTTTATTAACTCTTTACAGTTAATTTATGCCTTCATAAGCAAATAAAAGATTTTCTTCAAAACAATCTTTTTTTTCAGATAGTGGTTGTTTATTTTGGTCAGAATTTGTTCAGACAGTGAATGCAATTAGATTAAACAGTAGTTTAAAACTGGATTTAAAAGACTAAATTTAGACACTTGCAATGAGGAATCCACAGTAGGAATCAAGGTTTAAATTTAAGTACAATGAAAACATCAAAAGATCATTTAAATTGTGTTCAGTCTTTCCCCTAATCTAGTTGTTGAAAGCATCAGTGAAGGTTTCTGTTATTTCTCTTTCTCTTAAATTATCATAGAGTCACAGAAAGGTTTGGTTGGAAGGGACCTTAAAACCATCTAATTCCAACCCCCTTGCCATGGGCAGGGACACCTCCCACCAGACCAGGTTGCTCAAAGCCCCGTCCAGCCTGGCCTTGAACACCTCCAGGGATGGGGCATCCACAGCTTCTCTGCGCAACATGTTTCAGTGCATCATAATAAAGAATTTCTTCATATGAAATATGAAATTCATACCCCAGTTTCTTCAAACTATCTTTATAGGAGATGTACTCCAGCCCTCTGATTATCTTCATGTCCTTTCTCTGGACTTGTTCTAATAGGTCCATGTCCTTCTTGTGCTGGGGCCTCAGAGCTGAATGCAGTGCTCCAGGTGGGGTCTCACAAGAGCAGAGCAGAGGGGGACAATCACCTCCCTCCACCTGCTGGCCATGCTTCTTCTGATGCAGAGCAGGATACGGTTGGCTTCCTGCGCTGCAAGTGCACATCGCTAGCTCATGAGCTTCTCATCAACAAGCACCCCTAGGTCCTTCTCCTCAGGGCTGCTCTCAATCCATTCTCCACCCAGCCTCTATTTGTGCTTGGGATTGCCCCAGCTCAGATGCAGGACCTTGCACTTGGCCTTGCTGAACTTCTTGAGGTTCGCACAGGCCCATCTCTCAAGCCTATCCCGGTCCCTCTGGATAGCATCTCTGCCCGCCTGCATGTCGACTACACCACACTTTAGAAATGTATCTTGGGAGTTAGAGAAATTAGAAGAGATCTCTCTGGAACCTATGCCATTTGTGCTGTGGCAGTGGTGTGTCTTGAGTAAAGAGAATATTAGGAAAACCTGTTAAAAATGTGGTTCTGTCCCGTGCTTCTTGTCTCTGCTTGGCCAAGTGATGTGTATCATCCTCATTCATGCTTCTCCCAAATTTTCATCTTTGCTCTCTCTCTGGCACTCTGATGTTCTCCCCAAGTGAGTCTTTCCAAAAGGGTATTTTTTCTGGATGATCTCTGAAGCACAGATAGGCACAGCCAGAGTATCACGGACTACTGGCTGTAAAAGGCTATTGTGTCATTTGCCTGTGTTATTGTTACACAAGTTGTCATCTTTGGTGTTAATTGTGGCCTTAATCCTCGAGCCATTACAAGCAGGACTCAGCCATGACGGAGGGGGACATCCAACCCCGTCTGCCTGGATTTTGCCCTCAGAGCCCTTTAATGGGATAGCTGAGGGGTAGCCCTGGTTTGAACGTGCTGTGCACCACTGGATATCTCTCCTTCTGCAGTTTAGGCTGTGCTACAGCTTCCCTGCTGTCCCAGCAATGAATTTCAGAGTGGCTTTGTGGCGCGAACAGATGTCTACTCAGGCTGGGCTAAAATTACCGACTCATTTTCAGTGGGAGAAAACTTTAATCCAGATTTGAGGAGAGCTGAAAGGCTGGCATACTAAATTAACTACTGTATTGACATGGCTATCCCTCCCCCCCCTCCCTCCCCCCCACTTCTTAAACTGTTCTTAATATCTGGTGTTCAAGGCTTCAGCCTGAGTGTTTTGCTCTACGTGCATGTTTTTACAGGACATGGAGCCATAGAGCAATACATCAGATGTTGGCCTTTAGGAACAATCACAGTGCCCGGTATTTGCATAGCAGCTATGAGCTTAATTTAACCTGCTAGCAAAAATTTCATAAAATGTGCACCTAATTTGTCCTACACCTGTTTTGAAAATTGGACCTTGGGCATCAGTACCCATCAATGGCACTGCTGTACCCCAGCTTCATGTTAGAGCTTTTGTACCTGAGGACTGCAGCATCGCAGTAAGGAAAAGGGAAGGGACAGGGTTGTGATATGTGAGGGTAAAACACCTTACACAGAAATACTCTTGTTTTAAGGGGATTCTCATTTCACCTTCTTGACTGGCAAGACAACGGCTACAATTCAGTCTCTGTCTGGTGGAGCTTGTCAAGAAGGTGGAAAACAGGCAAAATTTGAGGGTCAGGAAGGGCAATCTGAGGCCAGCTGTCAGGTGCAGGAAGATCAGTTTCACCTAGAGCCAGCAGTGCAGCTGAAGCTTATGGTTGGGTTTAGGTGCTAATTACAAGATTTCTGGAAGGGAAAGTAAATGATTCAGCACTAACAAGGCAAAATATATATATATATATATATATAAAGCAAGGAACCTGCAACGTGTTGCATTTGACTGAGAACTTCAAGCACTTGTTCAAGGTTTTTCTGGCTTCCTGGTTGCACAGTAACACTTTTAAGTGTCCTTCAGCTGTTCTCTTTAAAGGGGATTAAAATAGTAACAAGCACTTGCTACTTCCCTTCTCATATCAACCGGGGGCCCATAACACCATCAAAATAGTCCCTTGCTACTGAGGGAACGGCAAAACAGCATTTGGGAAATTCAAGAAGACTCCTCCTGTGCTGTCTGCAGGATGTTTTAAGCTCGTATTTGCAGTATTATGTGGCATCAGGCAGCACATGTTGAGGGCACAAAAGAAATAGTTGCTACTAGGGAAACAACTATTTGTGAAAGACTTTTTTTCCTTTATTTTATCCTTTTTTTCCCCCCTCTATGTCTTTAGGGGAAGCTTTTCCATCCTCAAGCATTTGTAGATGCTTTGAAAACCAATACCAGTTATTTAAATGTGAAACCAGAAGTGGGATTAAGTACCAGCAGTCTCATTCTACACAGTTTGTATATACAGAACCATATTCAAATCTGTGAGAGTAGCACCTGCACAGCTCTTAGAGAAACAGACCCTGAGTAGTTTATGGGAGAGCAAGGATGAGTAAGGTCAGCAGGAAATGCTCCAGAACTGGATGTTGATTTCCCAGGGGAAAAAGAACAACAACAAAAAACATATCTATGAAGGAAATCAGGACAGAACAGAAGTTCAGATTTCAGTGTATGCCTTGTGCATACAAAAAATAATAATAATAATAATAATAAAAAAATCTCTGGGTCATGGGAAGAAGAAAGTTCAACTGTTCAAACTTCTTAATTTCCTGACTCTGACTACTGTGAAAAAAAAATAAAAATCTAGTAGGAGTGAGATTGTGGATTCTCTAAGAGTTCATTACTTCCTTCTGACTGAATTTGACTGCAAAAAGAAGCAGCTACGTTTTGCAGTTTATATTGCTTAGTGCAAGAGACAGACAGACCTAACCCATAAAATTACATTCTACAGAAAAACCTCCTTTAGAGTTCCAGAGCTGCCAGTTCAGATCCATTTCTGCATTCATTTTCATGAATTTGTTAATGGTACATTAGGAAAGTGAACATGAATAGAGTTCTTTTTTACCATTGAAATAGTATGCTATGAATTCAAGAACTCTCCTTTGAAGTTTCTGTAAAAGTTCTCCATTCCCCAACAAAAAAAGAAATATGTGTATAAATGTATATATACATATATATGAAATGTATATTTATACAAAAACAAATATCTCTTCAAAAGGCAGAAAGATGGAGTTATACTTAATGAGTGTATATTTCAGCCAATGTTCTGAGACATGTCCTTATTCCACATTAAATACAGGTTTATCGCAGAAGAATCCACTGCTGCTGGTTCAAAATGTGTCCTCACTGACAGTCCTACCTGGATTATTGACCCTGTTGATGGAACCTGCAATTTTGTACATAGGTGAGTGGATGGGGGAATTGGAAATGCATAAAACAGCAAAATTTAGCTTCTCGCAAATCCTCCCTTTTGCTCAGAGGTTAAATTGACTGTGGTAAATTCATTCCTGCGACACGTAAGAAGGAGTCATCCCATTGTTGCTTTATGCCTCACATAGTATATCTGAGGGAGTGTGTGTTTGTGCTGGAGAGAGCTCTGTACTGTTATCTCAAGGTAAGCTAAAGTTTTCACTGATTGCTTAATGACCCAGAAGCTCTTGACTCACAGCTCATTTATATATACCACACATTAACATGTAGAGACTTGAGCTGAACTGAAGAAACAAGGCTGTACTATGATGACATTTGGCCTAACTCCTTGTGTGGTTGCTGCACATTCCTTTTCACAGTGGTGTTTCTCCCTTTCAAATACAAGTGCTTCATTTTTCCTGAGAAGTACAACCACTGCATACATGTAGAGTATAACTGAAAACTAAGCTGTATGTAGGTACTGGTTTTAAACTGAAGTATTGCTCTGTGAAAAAAAGAAATCTAGGGATCAGTATTGCAAAAATACAAAAATTTTAATTCATCATTTGAATGCTAGGAGTTGTGAACTTAATGGATGTTTATAACACCTCTACTTAAAAACCTAAATTACAGTTTGCCTTACAGTTAGCAGTTTAATTGAACTGTAGTTATCATTTCAAGAAAAAAAAAAAAAAAAAAAGGCATTTCCCTGACTTCTGTTGCAATTACATAGAATTCAGTCTGGGGGCAGGTCATGTGCTAGTGTTTTATTCAACTAAGTGAAATTTTCTTTTTCTCTTTCTTTTTGTTCTGAACTTTTACAAACTTTTTAAAAACATGTTTGTAAGAGATAAATTTATTTCATTGTTTAAAAGGCAATAATTATACTTTATTCAAAAGGATCGAACTAAGTACATGACCATCACTTTTAGCAAAAGAGAGAGTAGAGGAACTAGTTTCTCTTTATGTTGAGGTCAGCAGCAAGGTATCTCCTTGCAACTTAATTGCTATTTCAGATGCTCTCAGTTCACATGAACAAAATGTGCTTTTAAAAGTGATGACTTGTTATAATGTTAATGATTTTACACTGGGTGGTTCAATTACAATAAAGCAAAAGATTTCTAAAATATACAACACATTTAGTACGAAAACCCTGATATTTTCAAGAGTCTATTTCTTGCATTTTTTCAAATATTAAATTATGCTTTAAGTGGAACTGACAGTTAAAGAATCTGGCAAAGGATAAATAGTATGATATCAAGAGTATTTTTGACACAGGTAAAGTCGCAGAGCTCCATGTGGGGTTTTGCTGCCTTAGCAAGTTGCTTAAGTATCAAACTGAGAGATTTTTCATCAATAATACTTTATTTCTTATTTTTCACAGATTTCCAACAGTGGCAGTGAGCATTGGATTTGCTGTTAACAAAGAGGTATGAAGTATGTTCTTTAAGATGGGTATCTAAGATTTGGTTAGAAGTCTCAAAACCATGTGGGAACTTAAAAATAAATAAAAAAATCAGCCACTGGTCAGGCTTTTCCATGCTTTTTAAATGCATTTGGTCGCACTTCACTAGTCTAAAATCCCAGTCCTGCAAAACTTCACTTATGCAAACTAGCAATTACAGGATAATTCCTATAAATTATTATAAATATTACAGGATTTATGTGACTAAAAAGGGGGTACTTGTGTAAGCAAGGTTTTGTAAGACAAAACCATAATGAGTTAAATATAGTGCTGCCTATTCAAAATTTAAACATCTCTCTCGGTGTTCTTCCATTGATTGTGATTGCTTCTTTCCTGCTGCTAGCAGTATCTGTGAAAGCTAACTGCTGCTATGAGGCAATTCAGAATTGCTTTTTATGAAGACTGCAAGATTACGGGCCTAGTTCACTTAGTCTGCCTTTGAGGTTTTCTTAACGCAGTAAAATGACTATATTTCCCTCATGAGAGCTTGGTTACAAGGGAAAAAAAGTACCTAGCCTTCATATATGCTGTCTTTTTTGAGTTTCCTAGCTGTACTCATTCCTGCTAGCGGCTTTTCTCCAGACGTTGCCATTTTAAAGTTTGATATAACATACAGAAGAAATAGCTATTCAAATTGCCAAGAAATGTGCCTCTTTCAGCCTAAGTCCACAGTCTTATATGTATATCTGTAACTGAAGCCAGCAAGAATTCAATAATAGCAATATAATAACTGCAATAATAACATAGTTTTCAGCACTTACAGATTTAGACAGAATAATGTTGTGTACTTCTCAAGTTAGACTTTTCAAGCGTGGAAACTGCTAAGAAGCACTTCCATGCTCTTCTGAAGTGTATTCATTCCCAGAGGTCCTTCTGAATACTACATATTATTACCAGACAGCTTTCTCTAATATTTATGTTTTCTAGAACACCATCATGATTTTGATGCTGCATATTTGGGGTTTTGTAAACTAAACTAAGCTGAAACAAAAATAAAGAATGATGTTAAAACTCCCTCCATAAACAGATGGGAAAAAACAAAAAACAAAACAAAACAAAAAAAATAGGCTGAAAAGGAGCCAAAGGAGAACACACAAGGGAACTGGCCTGAATGTAAGCCCTGAACAGTACTGAAGAAATTCCTGCAGATGTATTCAGGGAAAGAGTCTATTAATAGTGTTTCTCAAAAAATATATATATATATATTACCACTTGGTTTACATGAGACCTTAGGGTAAGGAGCAAGGACAGCCCTTTCCCTTTGAATTATCTCTGATGAACATCACGTTGAATGGAGGAGGGCAGCAGGAAAAGATTTGGAGTCTAGAACATCTGAGATGTTTCCTTGATCTTGTTACTGACTTCTGTGCCCTTGGACAAGTCACTTAGCTGTTGTGTATCTGCCCACCCCTATACAGAATCTAGTTAGTTGTACTTATCTAAAAGTGATTTTAGGAGCTGGTCATTGAAGTTTGTAAAGTGTTTAAAGATCTTTTTATGAAAACTATTAAAATAATATAAATATTAAATATCTTGGATTCAAATCAAGGGTCAAATTGTGACCTTCTTGTTGGTAAAGAGATATTCCCACAGAGAGTCCAGTGTTACTCATGCTCAAGCCTTCATTGAAGGTCACAATATATGATATTTCTCTTCAAATTCAATCTCTGTGATTTCATGGGATTCTCACCTTATGTTAAGAAAATGATTTTGCAGAGAAACATCTGAAAAAGTGACTGGAGGTTATTACTTTGGTCAAAAAGGCAGGCAAATTAAATGCCTCATGAAAGATGTAGCACATATAAAAGAATCCATTGTTAGAAAACAGCGTACCGTGACTTCAGAGTTCGAATACCTGACTAATCATATCTGTGTATTTGGGGTTGCTTATCTTCAGGGCTTGGCCAAATTTAATGGGACTTCTAGATGTAACTGCTCACCAGTGAAAATATATCATTCAGAATCTGGCCTTTGAGGACTTGCATATTTTCAATAAAAATGTATAATTGAATTTGAATTCAGCTTAACATTTAGTCTTTTCTAATGTGAACACAAAGGAGCTGCAAGTAAGAGTTTAGAAGATCGTGAACAGATTGCGCTAACTTCTCTTTATAAACTGAATTTTATATGACCTGTATGTCAAATATCACAGTTATAGTAAAATTATTCCCGTTTATTAGCATCAGTATAATCTTTGATTACATGTACCAATTAAAATATTGCTGATCTTTCTGCCATTAGTAGTTGTTTATATTTATGATGAGTAATTTGAGTTGCATTCATTTCTTTCCTTTTCAAAATCTTAAAGCTTGAATTTGGTGTAATTTACCACTGCACTGAAGAACGATTATACACTGGTAGAAGAGGTCAAGGGGCATTTTGTAATGACAAAAGGCTTCAGGTATCAAAAGAGACAGGTTGGTCTAGATTTTGTTAGAACTCTAAAAGGAATATGTTAATTTTGTGTCAGAGTTGTTGCAAATCATCATTAGGATAATGAACATCATTATCCTGATGGAAGGTATTTCTCCTGCATGATAATTTTGTTGTTATGTGTTTATTGTTTTTCTGAAAAATCACAATTTTCCTCCTTTTCTTTTTAAAATATACAGCTGAATTTGAACCACTTAAATAATCCTAAATTATTTTGATTCAGAACCATTGTTTCAAATAAGGAAGAATGAGTAGATTCACCAGTTTCATTCCAGCTGTACACTGGCATCACGGATTATGAGAAAGATGCAATGGGAATGGTGAATCAAATTCACAGTACTACAGTGACTGTCATTCACTTTCTTTTTTCGATGAACATAAACATATCATAAAGTGTATTATGTCTGTAGGCGTACATGTTAACAGTAAACTAAAGGATGCATGCTTCAAAAGGGTTCTTTAACAGCTTGCTTTCCTGTGTGAGGTATGTGTCAACATACAATTAGGTAGCAGCACTTAGTCAGCACTTTAATGGAATCCTTTTACTGATAAATCAACAATAATCGAATGTGTGTAGAGAAGTTTCCTTTTGATCAATGAAATTGCAGAGAAGAGTGCAACGTTCAGTTACAGACATCAGCCTACACGTGCTAAAAACATACATCATTATACACAGGAGATGGTTAAAATTTCACCACAAAAAGCGATTTTAATTATCTTGAGATATTTAAAGAGCTCGAAATTTGGGGAAGTTTGGCTATTCACCTAAATTAATAGTGAGCAAGGGTCTGCCTATTTGGAGAGATGGAGCAAATTGTAAAGTCAGTGGCACCTAAGATTTTAATCCTTGATTATGCACAATTTTTTTTTGTCTGTACTTGAATATCCTGTAATCCACAAGAGCCTGTTCTGGCAGAGACTATGAGGAAAATCAGGAGTACTCTTGGTCGGGCTGTCTGAGCCACTGTCAGAATAGCCTCACTTGCTTTTGCAGTCAAAAATTTCTGGTCTCCAATTAAGCAGGGAATAATTTTGGCATATACCACTTTCATCCTTCTTTCTCTGGGCTTCCAGCCTGTGTGGGTGTTTAGAACACAGTAAGGGAAGCAAACCTTCTGCCCTTTCAAATGCTTTGAAATTTTCCTTTCTTTTGAGAGACATCATTTGGTGGTGGGCGCTTTCATCAGTGAAGATGGACCTTCTTTAGTCTCACTTCCATCCATGTTTTAAGTGTATATGGTCACAGTTGTTGTTTTTCTGTAAGGACTGTGGCTTCAGTGAAATAAACCAAGCTTGGAAAAGAGTGTGTTTTTCCCTGTATCTACAGCTGGAATTCAAGTAGCCTTCACCAATGCATGACGTGTTGGAGTGCTGGGCTGTCATGTTACTTCATGCCTTTTGTTTTCAGGAAATGTGGTTGTTGTGTAACTCTGTATAACACTGATCTACACATTCATTGTTCAGATTTAATCATTTGAAATTACAGTACAGGCAAAAAACTGTTCATCAGTGACAAATTTTGTAGAGGTCTGGTTTGGGAGTACAAGCAGTCAGGATACGCTTAAACGAAGGCTCCATCTTCCCTTTGACCTTGAGTTTTACTTTCTTCTCACACTTGGATTCAGGTCTGTCCTTACATGTGCTAATACTGTAAATGTATTTTCTTTTCTTAGTCTTCTATGGTCAACAGATTTGTGTTTTTTGTCATAAATGTATCCTTGTCGCTGTTAAATCTCTATGAGAGTGAGGAGTAGAAAGCAAATTTTCTCTTGTACCTTGAACACCCAAAACTCTATTGGGTTTTGTGATCAGCCTGCTCCTTCTTCTAGCAGAGACCTCCCTCTAGCTTGTCTTAGTCTCTTAATTCAATTTCTACCTGGCTATAGCTTTGACTAAAATTGGAGAGATCCATTTATTCATCAGAAATATACTTAATAACTCAAGACATCAACCATCATAGTCATGACCTAGCTATGACTGGTGCAATTTGAATGTCCGGTGCATTTTAGCAATGAACATTGCATTAAATATTCCGTAATTGTAAATTGAGTATGTTATGCAAAAACATCTAAGGCAGCTTGCTTTCACCGTCCAGAGTTTCCATTTGTGACTGAAGCAGCAGATACCCTGCAGTGTGTCTGGATCAGTGTTGCTCTATTTTAAGGCAGTAATTTAAAAAGTGATTGTTAAATATGTTCCTACAGTTCAGCTTTGTGATATCCTGTAACTTTCAATCTAATTGCATACCTGCTACTCACCAACCACTTACCACATCGCTCGAACCCATAATGTTCCTCCGCAGTACTAAATTCACTGGTAGCCTGTTTAATTAAATGATGTCTTGCTCCACCTGCATCTGCTTTTGAAAACCTCCTTGCTACTTCTGCTAAGAGCTTTCAACTTACGCAATTAGCTGTAATAACCAGGTAGACATTCCCTATGTGAATGAATGCCTAGCCTTTAATGCAGGGTAGAAGGTGACACCTGACATCGGGACACAGCCTAGTTAGCAAGTAATCGACAGATAAACCTTTGAGATTTGCTATGTATTTAATGCCTCCAAGTTCCACTGGCACAGCAGAAGCAGGGACACTTGGCATTTGATCAACCATCTCCACATAACTTGGGATACACTTTGTTATATACTAGTAGTATGCAGATCTCATGGGAGGACTACTTCAACTCCTTGCAAGTCACTGTGAGTCTTTCCTTTGTACACAAAGCTAATAACCTTATCTGACAGAAGCTGGAATTATCTTTGCTGATCACAGTACAAATGCAATATTCACGTATTATTATTATTATTAAAACTATTTTAGTTTATGGTAAGAAAAAGGGCTTTTCAGTCATAAGGTGTCTTCAGTCTTTAAAATGCAATAATAAGGGAGCTATCACTGGATGACTGGTGTTTTAAGTAGAATCGTTTACTCATCTTCCTGTATTCCCAAGTACTTATAATTTGTTAAAAATTTACATTGAAGTTTCTATTCAAGAACCATTCTGTTTTCAAATATGATTAGTCTAATATAAGTAATAGCTACTATGTCACTGTATTATTTTTCATTGGTTGCTGAAGTTTGTGAATTTGCCAAAAGCTGGCAGGTCAATGAAGTAAAAACAATGTATGAAAATGGCAGGAATTAAAGGATGCATTCTTGGTTTTAATATTCCTGTTCTTTTTTTCTTCTTCTTCTTTGTTTTTTTTTTTTTTTTTTAAGTATTTAAATCAGACCATTTGATAAGAGAAATCTAGTCTTGCTTATTTTTTTTATTTGAAGTTTTCACTTACCCTATCATTAGAAAGACTTAGGGATAAAAAAAGGGACATGAAATTGTTTTTCTGTGAAAAGTCCATTAGTGTTTACTTTGAACAAATTTCCAGAAGCTATCTGGAAACTGTTGAATTAATGAAAACAACTACCCACTTTGCAGATATCTCGAAGGCCTTAATTTTAACAGAAATCGGTCCAAAACGTGACCCTGCAACTTTGAAACTGTTCCTTGGTAACATTGAGAGATTGCTCAAGGCCCAAGCACATGGGTAAGACATCTTATGATATATGTCTCACATTTGTGACCAAAAGTAATTTTTAAAAAAATCAGGTCTGTTGCATATTTTTCATTCTTGATGCATGGGCTGAAATCAAAGGCATTTTCCTCTTTACATTGCTTTGTCCCCTTCTTGCTATGTTTAGGGTCCGTGTAATTGGAAGCTCCACCCTGGCTCTGTGCCATTTGGCATCTGGTGCTGCAGATGCGTATTACCAGTTCGGGTTACACTGCTGGGACTTGGCAGCAGCTACTGTCATCATTAGAGAGGCAGGTGGCACTGTGATAGACACTTCAGGTGAGTGAAATATTCCTGTTTTCATTGACTTTCTGAGGACCACGTGGCTATTTCAAGGCACCTCGAGTTACCTCAGCACAGTCCTCCTCCTGTGGCTCAGTCTCATTTCTGGCAATATTCTGCAGAAACGCCTGCACTCTCCATCAGACTGACTGGTTATTCATACCACAGTGATGTAATTCCAGTTTGGGGTTTCATCACATCAAAGGCCTACTGAGTCAAACTGTATTTCCGTAACTTTGTAATTCCTTCAAAGCATCAGATTTACTGTAAAGGACTAGCCCGGGAAATTGGTAGGCATGCTCAGACTCCAAACAGATTTCAGCAGAGACTGCCTCCCAAGAAAGAAGGACTCTCAAGTACATGTCTGAACATATATGATTAGGAACTGCTTAGAGGGAGTAGAGGACAACACAGTCTCTGGCTTATTATTTTATTCATTTATATGGTACACATCTCAGAGTAATAGTTTACTGGTCAATACTGTGGAAAGAGATTGTGCATTAAGAAGAAGGGTATACCGATTGAACTGATTTCTGTTCTATCTCTTCCTCTTACTAAAAGAAGGAAATACTACATTTCGTGCTGGATACTGAACAGATCTAAACATTCACTGCTTCTGTTGCATATTTTGATTCTGTATCTAGAATTTTCTGAAATCATTTTTGTGCAAGAGATTTCAAGATAGCAGTTCCTGAACTCCTTCTCACCCCCAAAGGAGCTATGAGAAGGAGTTGTCCTTCTCACCCCAAAAGGAGCTATGCATGAAGTTGCTTCAGCGCCTCTGAACCTATCTAATTACAGTGTGGTTTATATTTAAGAATACATTACCTTTTTACATCACCTTAAACAGTTCTTATTAACCTTTTTGTCCTCAGGGGGACCTCTGGATCTTATGTCCTGCCGAGTGATCGCTGCGGGCACCAGAGAGATGGCTATGTTCATAGCTCAGGAAATACAAACTATTCACTACAGACGGGATGATGAAAACTGATTGAAATTAAGTACTTTTAATATTGAGTCTGCCCTCCTGAACTATGTAACTTTTGCAAGGTGGGTGGCTTAGAGGGTACATGATTTCAGTAGGATGCTTTCTGTGGAGATTTTCTGTGTCAAATATTTTTTATAAATTTATTACAATATGGGAAGACATAAGGAGATTTTTAAACCTCTAAGAATCATGTTTCCTTTTTAATATGTATCTCTTTCAGCAGTATCTTTTTTATAAGATAGCATATTTTACTTGTAGCACTAGTTTCAAAATAAGTTGTAATTTCATATCCGTGGGGCTGATATTTAGTCTTTTGTAACATGCAGCTAAAATGGAACTATTTTTACAGATGCAGATCTCAGGTAAATGAGCTTTAGGACTGTAGTAAGGATGAGTAGTTAAGATGTGTGCCTATAATACCCTTGTTCTATGATACTTAAAAATGCAATAAAAATGACATTATTGTTTCTAACTATGTCATAGCTATATTATCCATGTATATGCATATATATGTGTATGTCTGTGTGTATATGTATGCCTAGACATGTATTTGCGTGTATATACACGCAGACATAGACATGTATCTCCGTGTGCATATACATATATGGGTATCTTGGATGTTTACAGCAATTTAGAGAATGCATAGAAGAAAGCTAATATCGGAAGTTCTTTTCAGGTAAAGAGTGTACGTAACTTACGTGACTTCAGTGGAGGAGGCTATCCAAATGGCTAGCGACAGAGCTAATCATGGAAAATGTTTAATGACTCTACAAATTGCCCATCTAATTCTTATTTCCTTTCATCCCTTTTCATGGGTGTAAATCATACCATCATGCAGGCCTCTACAAGGTGTTAAAACTTTTACTACCACGGAGTAATTACAGGTAAAACCAGGAATATTGAACTCCACTGAGTTATTCGCAGTATTAACTATGACACACTGTAGCTGGCCAGCAGAACAGAGTGCAGTGTCAAAGAGGTGTTGATGTTGGTGAAACCTGGAGCAGAGCAGTAGGATTGGCCCCCTTACAGGGAAGTTATTAATATGCACATAGAATAGGCTTGCAAAAAAAGATGGTTGTGAATCACATGCCCTTCTCACATAAAGTTGTAATGACACTTTTTTGATCAGAGAAACCTGTTAAATCAGTTACATACATCTCCTAAATACCCAGTTCTCTGTCCTTGTATTTAGTACTGGTTTTAGTTCTGCCAAGGTAATCATTTCTGTTCAGATTATTTTAAAAATTTTGGGCACAGAGGAGATACAACAGTGCCCAGAACAGTAGTAGTTGAGATTAAATCACTTTTTTTTTTTCTTAAAAGTTGAATTAAAGTATCTTTTTTTTTTTTTTTGCAACAGTGCAAATTAAATTGATGAGTCAGAAAGTAACAGTTTGTTAAAAAAAAATAATTTTACACCGCATGTGTAGACTTTGTAATCGTGTTCAGGCATCTACTTAGAACATATAAACTAAACAGTAATTTTTTAAAATAACCTTACATGTGTTTCTTGCAAAATGTTTTCAGTGAACATAGCGTGAATTCTGTGGGATTTCTTAATGCTTTTTTTCACGAGAAATACAAAGTGTTGACCGGGTGAAGAATGCCGAAGTTCAACTAAGCATTTGAGAACTCTGATAGTTCTTAACAGAAAAACAATGCTGTCTGTCACAGTGATCAGCGTTTTGTCACCATTCCCTTTTGCCTCTCCATCTCCTTGCATCCCCTCTGTTCAGAAGCTTAGACTGTAAGCCCTTTGGGGCAGGGACTGTAGTACTTCGGTTCGGGGTTTGCACAGTGCTAATAGGATGCAGTTCTGGTCCGTGACTAGGCACTGAGGTGCTATAAAAATACAAATAATAAATACTAATAGGCTCACTCGTCTCTTCTTCTCCCTTCCCCCTACTTTCTGAGCACAGCTGAGACGCGAGCAGATGCAGAGCTTGCTGGCACCGCTCTGATCCCGGGGCACGTCACCTCGGCGGCCATGGGAGCAGCAGGGGCTTTGCTCGAGCCTCTGCCCGTGCTATAAGCTCCGTAAGGAAGCTTAGGCTGGCAGGGGATCAAGCGTGGCAGAGGCCCAGCACCACGGCATCCCCTGCCCGTCCTCATCGTGTCCCCGCTCGCTCTGGGAGAGGAGCTGCTGGAAGGATCCGAGGCAGCCTCCTCTCCTGTGAGGTTTCCTGTCAGCTCAGCCTGCCGGCACAGAGAGGCTCTGACCCACTTCAGGTCCCGTGGCACAGGGCTCGGCCAGGCCAGGAGATCTGGGTGTTGCCTGAAATGCTAAACTGAAGGTGGTGGGAAGGGAGAGCTGCAGAAACCCAGTCACAAACTCTCTCGTTGGTGCCCTGCACGTGGTTGTATTTGGGCTGTAGTTCAAACCCATTAAACCAGCGCTGTGTGTTCGAAGCAGCAATCCTGCCTTTCCCCCACCTCCCCTGCCTCCTGTGTGCCAGTACAGGCGTTTTTGAATCCTTCCAGTGGACCAGATGAGTGAAGTGATCTGCCTGCAAAGTACCCCAGGAAACAAAAACGGGATTATTTTACAGACAGATCGCTTGCCCAGGCCAATTCTTCCCCTGGCCACCAGCAGCAGCTGACTTCAGGCAGCAAAGGGGGTGCCGAGGGGGCAGGCAGGACAGAGCCAAATTACTCCAGTTCAAAGTTTTAATCGAGGTACAAATTTAAAACTATTTGATTACACATACTGATGGAAATAAACTGTATGGGAGTTTGTCCTTCCGTTGTTTCGTCTTGCTAGCTGGCCAAAACTTTGCTCGGCATGCATATCCGTCAGCTCTCCCTTCTAGAGCGTGCATTCATAATACAGTAAGTGCAGGGCGGCATAAGCCAGAACCTTAAATCCCTCTAAATACCTAGTTAAACACGTGTGTTTTTTTTCCTACTGGCTGTTGTAAAACTGCAACAGTTTTCCACTGTATACATTATGGAGTATGCATGACATCCGAGACAGATGCTTACAGACGATTTTCTCTGCTACCAGTGGCACAAACATGTTTATGCTTTGAAAAGTCACTATTTCCTCTAAGCAAACAGTGCTCAGCTTCTCAGCATTTTCTCATTTTGTTTCCGTGTCCCTCACCAGCTCGGTGGTTTGGAACATTTCACACCTCCCAGCTGGCCAGCCTGGTCTCCCATGGGCATGTGAATGTGGGCATTTTGGTAGAATAAGCAGTGGAAATACCCGTGAACTCCAGCAAAATGGTTGGCGGTTGAGTCCTTTGCAATGTGTCTTGTTGAGCTCAGCAGATCTTACAGGACGAGTATCAGCGTGTTGCATATGTGCCAAAGGACTGATATTTTCCCGTTGCTAATCCACAGCATTGAGGAATTGCGTGTGTTGGAGCTCGTACCTAAGGCCCCACTGGCAGCATTCTCCATTTTTCATCTAGATTTTTGTTCCTGTTGGCAATGGCTTCGGTTAAAACAATACAAGCACTTTCCAACAGCTACCAATACCTGAGTTATGCTACTTCCTCAGCATTGCTGGACCTAGACAGTGTGTGCACAGAAGTGCAAGAGAATCTTTGAATACTGAACTGAGACTTAAGCCACTACAGCAAATTAACACAAACCTCACCCTTTAGCTTCCTAGAGTGACCAAGACAGTTTAATTTTTTTTTCTTTATGCCAGTAGGGAAACTGTATTCAAAAACATGCTCTATTTCAGTATTGTGAGACCAAACTGAAAATGTAGAGCAATCAGAATTAGGTATCCTACAGCGGTTTCCATTGTACAGTGTGTTACAGTTAGGTCTTTCATAAAGCATCCCCACAACACTAAGGAATGTGGCAAATCATCCACCAACACTGGAAAGAGGAATTCCATCTTCCTCTAATCTATGGACCCTGTATGACAATAGGATACTGCATTTTATATGCTTGTTCTGTTCAAATTGCAAAAGACCTACTTGTTTTCAAAAGAGGAATAATTGTTAAGGATGGTAACTGGATTTCCTTGAGTTTTGCTCCTAAAATTTTTATTTTAAAATATGTTACAGTAGTGGTTTGGTTCTTCTGTTCTTTACAGCCCACTGTATTTAGAGTAAAATGCATGGAAGGTTGAAGTGTGTCCGTTCTCATCACAGAATGGGAATGGGGCTTGGAGGGTGAGTATTTCACAACATGGAGAATCAGAATTCTGTATTGCAGCTTACTGAAGTGTAGTATTTCTCGTGTATACTGCTATGGAATCTGTTAATACATACAATGCAGCCTGGTAACAGCATTGACAGACAGAGCCTCCTCGTAGAGATGGTAGGAGAATTAGTGAATGCTCAGAAGGCTCTTTAATTGGATTCAGTTTTATACGAGTACTGAAATTGTGCTGAATACTTCAGTGCATACCCTAATTTAGAGCACTGTAACCTTTTATGCATGCTACCACTGTGTGCCCCATTAATATCATAGCCTAACACACTGTGCTTTCTTCAGTTTAGTCACAGACTTTCAGTTTTACTAAAAGCTGATATTCTCCTAGTGAATACTCAGGGGTTTTATAATATGGCATTTAAAAACTATTGCTACACAATTCATTGAAATAGATTCAAAATAGAGGCACGTGTCATCTTGCCAAGAGTTACCGGGATGAATTGGACAAAACAGTGGAATTGCACCTATTTGCAGTAGAAAAAAAAAAAAAATAGCCTAGCCAAAAACATGTTTCACATGCAGAAGACCCTGTCTGACTGCAGGGAGGGAAAACCTCCTCTGGCTCAGCAATGCCTGGTGTACAGTGAAGAACGTTAAGCAGCTCCAAAAGGAGTGAGTGCTTTTCAGCTCCTGGGAGGAAACCCCGGCAGTTACAGCCAAAGTCACTGCCAGTACAATTTGAAAAAATATTATTCATATATTCATATACTTACCTGCATAGTTATTTTCCAATATTTTTGAATGATGGAACAATGATTATATATATATATATAACGGTATATATAAATACATAAATAGAGATGGAAATTGAGAACAGACTATTTTCTTACTTACAAATTGCACATGCAAAGGCTCACAAAAATTCTCTTTGATTTTCTGAATGTCTGTACCTTCAGCCAACGCTTGCAATAAATTTCAAAGTATTAATCCACGGAAAGAAGGGCATTTATTCAGATGTGTTTGCTCAGGTAAAAATCTTAGGCTCGCAGACACATTCTTCACACAGAAAGATTATGGTAGTGTTAAAGAGGTCAGTAGAGAACAGATAAACCTTATCACGTTAAGCTGGAAACTTCATTAGCTGTGAAAGGTCTATGTCATTTAACAGTGTTTTTGTTTAGCCATAGCTGTGCAATGGTGGTATTTGAATTTTGGACTATTTAGGGAAGTAGAATTATATATGCAAGTGCACTGTTTCTGTAACAATGACATAGCATTTCTTCTAAAAACGGTGGCATTGATGGTCACTGACAAAACCGTGAATTGAATATATTCATAATAGGAATACTGGTTTATTATATTTTGAAATGAATTCCAGCATTATTATTCAGGCTGTCAGACAACATGGAACTAAAACCAGAATTCCATAGCTTTTGTTTCTCCTTTTTAATAAGCAACACATTGTTCTCCTGAGAAACAGATATTTTGCCTTGCCAAGTGCTGTCTCATGTTCTTGTTGAGCTGCGCCACCAGAAAATGCCAGGAAGCCCCACTGAAGAAAACGTGGGCCAAAGCCACTATTGGCACAAGTGGACACGGCTTCAGCGACGTCAAAGAAGCTCAGGCCACAACGTGACTATCACTGTAACTCAGCAAAGCCAGCGGTTGTCTTTGTGCTGAAATCACAGCTAAGTCTTCTGGGATGTGAGTACTGACACGTAGCCAGGATGTCTGGAGGCACCGAGTGATTCTAAATAGTTACCTCAGGTGCTCAGCATGCTTCAGGGTTGCACTTAATGTTTCAGACAACAAATATTTTAATGAATTTCTTTACTGTAAAATGCAATTATTATATATATTTGTAGGAAACTAGAAATTTAATGCTGGTCTTCTCCTGCCTTGCACCTGGTGTAATCATTTACTGTTTGTAACAAGAACGAGAAATACAGCATGAATACAATATTAGTATTTTGTGTTCACCTTGCAAATGTAGAAATAAGTATACAAAGTGCAAGGGCTCACCAGCTTTTAACAGTGTTTCCAAAATTTGTGATAAAATTACTTATATTTTACTGAGATTTTTTCAGATGCACTGTATCCCTGCACTTTTTCATCTAGACATAAAACAGCACTGGGAGGAGGAATTAGTTTTACAGATGTAACCTGACTTCAAAAGAGATTAAGACCGGTTATTTACACCGGAATACCTTCCACTGACTTCCTAGCCTGCAGTAAATCTGAACCTAAGCGTACATCTAGAAAAAAAAAAAAAAAAAAAAAAAAAAAAAAGACATAAAGTCATTACAACTCATATTTCTTACCCGTAGCTTTGTCTAAAACATCTTTCTTCTGTAGTTATGTACTAGAAGCTAAGAATAATTATCTTCAGATGTTTATAAAGTCAAGGCAAATATGGACTACATAGCCAAAAACCGAGTTTGGATCACGAAACCAAAGACCTGACTAATTCTTCATGTAAGCATGCACAGTGTCAATTAATGCTTTCCAGCCATTGATACCTGTGGAAGTTAAACTGATCTCTACCATACAGAGATTTTGTTACGATAATGTATTTTAAAAATACAGAAATGTCCGTGTTGCATTCTCGTGCTTCTCTTTTGCAATGTTATTCTTTGTACTTTGGAAAATAGCACTGGTTTTCTACTGTACCACATAGCAGTGTAGTTTTAAATAGCTTCTCATTATTTTGTAATAAACGCTAGAAACTAATGATCACAGAAATTAAGAGACCAGTGTGCAAATTAGGAAAACTCTCAAGTATCGTGAAGTTGTTATTTTAGGTACAAATAAATATTTTCTATATGATAATAACAAAAGAAAGAAACAAAGCCTGTGTTGTTCTAGTTGTAAATAACTTTCACAATGTTTGCTCTCAGAGCAAGTTCTGTGTACTCTTGAGCTTTAATCAGGCTGGTTTTGTTCTCAGTTTTCCAGTTCCTGAGGAGTCAGAGAAGCAGTAAATCCAGTATAGACACACTTCACATGTGAATAGAGTGCTCAGATGAAATAAATACGGAGTGACTTGTATTAGGCATAGAAGAGTAGAAATTCATTAAAATCTGCAAATTCTGTATGGTTCCTTTCTTGTTCATCCCACTGACAGAAGTACAAAACCCCAAGTTTCATCTTTATTGTAGTTCCTTCAAGTTCCACGTCCCATTTACTCCTCTTGGAAAGCAAGCAGTTTATCCTAATAGCCAGCCTCACAAATTCACTGTCAGGGCCCTGAGCAGAGCCGCCCACCAATTTGGTGACACCGAAGACCAGCTGATAAGAGCTGTTTTGAAGAAAGAGCTGGAGGAAGCCTCAGTGGGGCTTCTTCCCATGGGAACCACTTCAAGGCTGAAGCTCTTCCCCTTGCCCTTGCTGGAGCTACATCATGGCCATGTTTGTGTTAGCCTGTGTGCCACACTGATAGGCGCCCTAACCATCCCCATGGACCCACCTCATCACTATGGACTTGCCTGGTGACTGGGACTGATCCTGGTGACCAGCCGTGCCCTGCTTGTCTCACTCAGGTACTGAGCCACGAGGTCTTTGCCTCACTGGCCTTTGACCATGCTGGGCACCCAGTGCCCCTTCCAGAGCCCCTTTGGGCCCAACGCTGTTTAACCTTTTTATTAAGAACCTAGACAATGGGACAGAGTGCACCCTCAACAAGTTAGGGTACAAAACTGGGAGATGAGGTTGATACGCCAGACAGTTGTGCTGCCACACACATGGAGAAATGTGCAGGCAGGAACTTCATGAAGATCAGTGAAAGGAAATGTGAGGTCCTACGTCTGGGGAAGAATAACCTCATGCACCCACATAGACTTCAGCAGCTGTCTGGCTAGAAAGCATCCTTGCCAAGACCTGGGAGTGCTGGTGGACAACAAATTAATCACGAGCTAGCAATGTGCCCTTGAAGCAAACAAGGCCAGCGGCATCCTGGGCTGCGTTAGGGAGAGCATTGCCTGCAGGCCAAGGGAAGTGGTCCTTCCCTACTGCTCTGCCCTGGTGAGGCCACACCTGGAGTGCTGTGTCCAGTGCTGGGCTCCCCAGTACATGGGAGACATGGACATACTGCAGCAGGTCCAGCAAAGGGCCACTAAGGTGATTAAGGGCTTGGAGCATCTGTCACAGGAGGACAGGCTGAGAGAGCTGGGGTTGCTTAGCCTTGAGCAGGGAAGGCTCAGGGAGATCTTATCAACGTGCATAAATACCTGGCACGAGGGAGTAAAGAACATGGAGCCAAGCTCTCCTCAGTGGTGTCCAGTGACAGAAGAAGAGGCAATGGGCACAAACTGAAATACAACAAATCCGTTTAAACGTAAACAAGGGTTTGGGTTTATTTTATTTATTTATTTATTTATTTTAAGGATAACTGAGCACTAGAGCAGGCTGTCTGGAAAGGCTATGAAATCTCCATCCTTGGAGACAGATATTCAGAATCCCAGGACATGGCCCTCAGCAAACTGTTCTAGTTCATTCTGCTTAGAGCAGCTGGGTTGGACTAGGGAATCCCCAGGGGTGTCGTCCAACCTGCTCTTTCACAATATCTTTTCCAAGGCACTAAGAAAATAAGCACCATCAGCATGCAGGTGTTAGCAGCAGATAAGCATCAGTAAACCGTCCCCTGGGAAGCCTCGAGATCTAAACTGATCTTCATTATTTTCAAGCTTAAAAAGAAGAAACTGGTAGCACATGCTAAGTAGCACCAGTCTGCAATCAAAAGACCAGCAAACTCTTCTTTGCAATGCATTGTGGCAGGGATGTGAAGAGCAGTAGCCCTCTGCCATTGCATGGCTGTACTGAAAAGCAAGGTACACAGGGAACCTCAGGAACCTGACCTACTTCTTTGTTCCCTTCCACTCTCACTTCAGTAGCTCAGTGTTACCTTTGATAAATCAACCCATTGACGGAAGTAGAATACTGAAAACAAACAAATATCCTTCCTTCCCCTCAAAAAAAATAAAAATAAAGCTCTAATTACAGAAAAATAATTCACTGCCAAGCCGAATGTCGCAGAACAGGATTGGTATGACTGGAAGACGTGTCATAGATAAATTTAGAAAAGAATGTAATTGCTTTCTCCATGAAAAAGATCAAAAGTGTTCCAGCCTAAGTGCCGTAAGTACAATCAATTCAACCTATATGCTGCAATATGGAAATGGCCAGGAATACTTTGATGTGGCTAAAATATTGTCCTTATACACTGTATTTTCTCCACAACCCACTCATCAAGTATAGGCCAGTTTTCTTTCTCAAAACCTAACTCAAATTCATTATTCTCATAAATGCATGAAGCTTTTACATACACATTAGCCGAGGTTCCTCTCACCTGCTTATAGAAGACAGCTACTGCCCACTGTTAAAATAAAAAAGAAACACAGGGAAACACCTTCCTCTGTTTTGTAATAAATAAAACAGTCCTGCGTGGTGCTCAGCGTGCAGAGGGCCTTGGAGTCGGCCTTTACATTCTTCCTGTGCAATGCCGCGAAGACAGTTTTGATAGCTACAAGAACAGCTTCAGACAAGGATATATTGCTGGATATTCTTGAAGTTGCTGCTGCAGCTGGACTAGTTTCATACACCGACTGTTTCGCAGCACTGCCGGAGTCACCGCAGCCACACTTGGACTGATACTGTGAGGCTTGGAGAAGCCAGTCCTGTTCCCACTGAAGGATGTGGAAAATTTCTCATTTACTGCAACAAGACACATAAAATCCAAAGCTTCAGTGCTTCCACTTACACTGTTGACACTCTGACATCACGCCTCAGAAATGTCCTTTGTGTAAATAGCAGGGATTTGAAAAGAAAACAACAAGCACAAAAAATAAAGAACCCTCAAACAGAAACAAAATACCTGACGTATTACCTGAAAATCTGGCTGCGTATCTAGCAGAGATGAGACGGCTGCTTTTACAATGACTGGGCATTTTCACTAGCTGCATTGTGTCAGCATTGCCACAGTTCCCTTCAACCCTCCAAGCAAGAGATTTTCATTTTCTTACCTTTCCCCTGGCAAATATCTTTCCTACTGACAAGTCATAGGCCTTTATCATCTTCCTGTTGCCTTAATAAATAAATAAATAAATAAATAAAATAAATAAAAAGATTATTCAAAACAGTTCTAGTTCTGTGGGAGCATCAAGAAGAGAGCTCAGACTTGATGCAGAGCCACCTGCTGACAACCAAGTGTATTTGTTGCAAATCCTTAAAATCAGAACGGGTTGGTGTTCATATCACATAGCGATAAAAAGAAAACAACGAATAGAAAATATGTAAGTCAATTTTAGCCAGCATAAATCTTTTATTTCCACCCATTCTGATTTTGGACCACTGCTTCTTCTTCCTAGAAAACAACAGCTCGTGGCAAGTTTTCTGTGGCTGTGCATCTGCATCAAAGAGCTTTGAGGGAGAGAAGCTAAAAAGCAGGTCATTAAAAACAAACACAACTATGCAGCAACCTTGCTGTGTCTTTAAACACATGCAAAATGTCATGGGTGCTATTTGAGAGAGTCCTGTTGGTGGTTACTGACACTGGTGGATTTCAGCTGCAGTGGTGGCCAAATTTCCATCCACCCCGATTCCGTCCGGTGGTGAGACAAGCTGCCAAAGCCCAAGAGAAAGCAGCACGATGTGACACAGCACACCCTTCTTCGGCACCTGGGTCAAACACACCCAGTGGCATAGCTCACTCTGAAAGCCAGGTTCAATCTGGAGGTTTCAAATTGGCTCATTTTCAGGCTCAGTATTCAATCTGCTCTGCCCTGTGCACCTGTGAACATTTCACATGCTATCACCCGTGTACAAGTATGTGAGAGGCTGGGATAAAACACCTGCATTCAACCCCTTTCTAAACCAAATTACCAGTGCACGTGCTGGTGTGTTACGTGACAAGTACATGTGAAGGCCATGCAAAAGTGGAATATTTTCTGTAAATCCTGATGACTCTCTGTTAATTTCTGCCGAGAGTTGCATGATGAGATGAGATGGGTGCACACACAAGTCCCTCAGATAGCTGTTCACTTCTTCCTCACAGAATTACAGAACTGTAGGGGTTGGAAGGGACCTCGAAAGATCATCGGGTCCAGCCCCCCTGCCAAAGCAGGTTTCCTTGAGCAGGTTGCCCAGGTAGGCATCCAGACGGGCCTTGAATATCTCCGGAGAAGGAGGCTGCACAGCCTCCCTGGGCAGCCTGTTCCAGTGCTCCGTCACCAGGTTCTCCAGATTGTACAGAAGCAGTCTAACAACACCTGATGCAGGTATTGATCTAGCAACATTTGGTCCCTTTCTGGTCTTGCTTTCCTAAATCATGTGATGATGCCAGTGTGACTGGCAGGATGCTGCTGCCTGGGGCTGCAGCTGAACCATCCCACACCACCTTGCAGCTCAGGGCTTGAGGAGCATCAGCTCAAGCGTTGCCCTAACCCGTGTCCTGACCACACACCAAAACCCTTCCTCAGAGGCTAACTCGGCCGGACTGGCTTGCCAACAGAGGGCAGCCCTTCCTTTAGACGGATTTCCTCAGTGACCGACCGCCTGCACTGCTTTCCTGCACCAAGGAACCAAACCCACGCAGTCCCGTGTCCATCTCAGCCTGCAGTTCTGCACTTCTTAGTCACATGGTCTGAATTTTTGGGTAGACCTGTGTGGTGCCAGGAGCTGGACTCGATGATCCTTGTGGGTTCCTTTCAACTCGGGGTATTCTGTGATTCTGGCATTGCCTCTGTGCTGCAATATGCAAACACGTTAAAACCTTGCCTTCTGGCTCTCCTTGAGTGATGTGAGAGGGATTAATTTCTGTCCATAGGTGTCTTGAGTTAATGCATGCATAACCTCTGCCAAAAAATACCTGGGCACTGCTTCTGCAGCTTTAAGTTTCTGCATTAGGTGGGGAAGACTAAATACACAATCCAAGATACAAGTAGGGGGTTGTGGGTTTACACGTACCCACAGAAAGAAAAAGAAAAAGAAAAAAAAAAAAAAAAAAAAAAAAAAAAAAAGAACATTTGATACTAATAGGAAGGAATGTGCTATGCAGGAAAATAATAATAATAATAATAATAATATATTTAATATGTGGCCACAGTGTAAGGTGCTTCAGTTAGATCTGCAGAAATAACATGAAATATGAACAATCTCTAGAAAGTTGTGACAGAAACAAGTTTTAGACCAAAAAGAAAGAATGACCTAAGAAACTCATGCCCAAAAGCTGAAGCAAGATCTCATGCCAAAGCTTTCCAGACAGCAGTCTTTAAGAACTGTCCCTGAGCCGAGCAGAGCTCCCAGGTCTGCACTCAGAGAACCACAGAATGGTGTGAGTTGGAAAGGACCTTAAAGATCACCTGGTTCCACCACCCCCTGCCAGGGTCAGGGACACCTCCCACCAGACCAGGTTGCTCAAAGCCCCGTCCAGCCTGGCCTTGAACACCTCCAGGGATGGGGAATCCACAGCTTCTCTGCGCAACATGTTTCAGTGCCTCATAGTAAAATAATTTATTCTTCATATCCAATTTTAACCTATCCTCTTTTAGTTTAAAGCCTAAGTTACTCCTTGTCCTGTCACTCCGCTCCCTAACAAAGAGTCCCTCCCCAGCTTTCCTGTAGGCCCCCTTTAGGTACTGGAACACCACTATAAGTCCTGACTGGAGCCTTCTCTTGTTCAGGCTGAGCAACTCCCTTGGCCTGTCTTCATAGGAGAGGTGCTCCTCTGATCGTTCTTGTGGCCCTTGGCTGGACCGGCTCCAACAGGTCCATGTCCTTCTTGTGCCGGGGGCCCCAGAGCTGAACACAGTACTCAACTACTCATGCCCAAATCCAGCTTAATCTACCTCTTCCATGTGATGCAGCTCAGATGGGAGACAGGGAACACATTTCAGGCAGACCCCACATCCCTACACTTTACCTATGATTCAACTTCGTTGGCATAAAACTCACAAAGTTAAAACAGGACGACCTTTTACCTTGGGTACACTTAGGCACTATATCGTGCATATAAAAGTACAGCTTGTTCTCTCCCCCAGTAGTCCCCAAAAGTGACTATATCAGCATTTGTTTCTTCTTTCCTAAAAAGGCCCCCAAACAGTCAAAAATGATGAGTAGGCTAAAGTTTAGCTGAGGAGGTTGTTGAGACAGAGGCCTTGGCTAAGCGCCCATCAAAATCAATAGGAGTCTTCCCCTTTACTTAATGGGCTTTAGCCTGAGCCCTAAGTGAAGGCGGGGGTGGGAGGGGGGGATCTGCACTGATTACACGCTAACAAAGAAGTGTTTCAAATAATCTGCTGCCATCTGTCTTTGTTTTGCTAACCCAGTCCTCTGGGCCTGAAGAGAAAATCGGTAAGATGGGTAGAGCATTAATTATCACCAGAATGGCCCATTTGCATTTCTCACCTTCCAGAATAACTACACTCATTGTCCATGCCGAATATTTCCTTACGTTATTATAACAAACCACAGCAAAAGAGGCTACAGCTGTTACATCCATATGTATACATATGAGTTATCTAAATAAGTAGACTTCTTTAGCCTCAAAGAGCTGCTATAGAAGCTCATATACATATATTCAGAGGGGCCAGTAACATTATCTGCGTTCAGGGGTAGAAAGGAGTTATGTTTAAGTCTCTTTCAATAACACATTAATAATATCTCATGTGATCGCTTGGCTCTCTCCATTATCGAAGTCCTACCCCAACTATAAGGACATGGAGCTGATTATAGGAATCCAGTGTCCACTATCCTTGCCTAGGGTGAAACAGTCTCCTTCTAAGTGAATGCGTTTTCCTGAGATGATCACAATTCAGTATTAACTTAGGGTGATCTGCAAGATGTAGATCTTCAGATTTCCTTGGGTTTAGTTGCATTAAAAAAAAAGGGGGGGGGGGGGGGGACACAACCAAGGCCCAGAGGTACCTTCCAGAAGCATCCAGGAGATTTTACTGACTCCAGCTCCAAAGAAATCACTTCATCATTTCAGATCTGCAGAAGACCCAAGCAATAGTTATAATATTCTCAGCACACTAAATCTGATGGACAAAATGAAGTTTTTGTATAACTTTACGTGAGTTCCGTGGCATTTCAGAAGGTACTGATTTGTCTCTGTATGTCACGTAAACTCGGTACAGAAGTCCAAAGGCAACATATGATTAAGCAGTTAACCCTGGTGACTCACGTGCAAGGAGCTGATGATCTCTGCTGTGTGAACATGGCTGTAAAGCCTTTTTTATGAACCTCGTGAAAGCCAGCAGAATGACTGACAACCAGACTCACATCTGCTCTTTGGCTCCGAAGTTGCCCTGTAATAAGGTGTTATGGGAACACAGTCATTCTTAGTCATTCATCACAGGACCAAAGATGAATAAGATAGTGAATATTCCAGCTTTGGGTATGTTTAAGAGCTCTCTTATCACATCTGCAGCGGTAGTAATACATCCCTGGTATCTGTCAAAAAGAGAATGGCTCAAGTGTGACCATGAGATAAGGCAGACAGCCCCATATCCTCCTCAGCATGTCACATTCACTTCATTTCAGAAATTAGGCAAGACGTGGCTGGTAGCCCACTAGAAAACAAGGCCGATTGGAGCAAAGTGATGAACTGTATGATTTCTCAAGAATCAATCCAGACTCACTATCAACGCTCACCTGCTCTAGTCTCAATGTAAGTGAGAGGGTATAGTAAATTTGTGGTCTCAGGTGTCAGTTCCTAGCACAGGGGGGATATTACCATCACAGTGACATACACATAAAGCCAAACCCAAAGGACTTAGCTTCATCAGGCTTGTTACTTTAGGTTGGAATCAAAACCAACAAAGGCAAAGCTGAGGGGTGGACAGGCCAGGAGAGATCTGCCCTGGCTGGGCGTTGGTGTGGGTGGCACTAATGCAAATCCGAGGTCATGAAGTTGGAGAGGACAAGGACCTTGGAGCTGAGGTGACCAGGAAGCTGTCACCAGAGTCTGAAGGCTCTGGGTCCACACTAGGTCTGAGAGTTATTGCAAAACTGAGAGTTCCTGCAGCTCACCAAGTGTTTATTTATCTAGAGAGTGAATGTACCCAGACAAGATATTAAGCCAGTAAGTGGCAGTAATATTTTCCTCAATTTCTTTCAATCTGTGGTCCCTAAAAGTTTTCTAGTGGAGCTGCTTTGGAAATTTCACGTGCTCAGATTAATGTGCAGTATCTGTGAGCCTAGTACCTGTCTGTGCACCCCTTAGAAATTACTGATGATACTTGGAGTTTAACACACCACAGGTTGAAAAACATTGATTGAAAGGCAGTGGGACCCTCAGGAAGGTCACCTGTTAAGCTGTCTAGCTATTATTGCTTTAATCTTTACATTTTTGACAGAAACAAAATTTTTAAAAATGTTATTTCTCATTAAGCTTTTAAAACATGCTATATAGGATGTAAAATACGGATACTGCTTCTCCAAGAAGATTTTAAAATATCATTTTTAAAATTAATTAGTACAGCTACCAAAGAATTATGAACTCACTGTTCAGTTTGGGGGTCAATAGTTCTGGAGTGTTGCCTGGAGTCTAAAGCTCTTCAAGGTCCTCTGTAAAAATCATAACACAACTGTACAAGACAATTCCACACTTGATAGCCTCTCATTTTGTAGAGAAATATCTCCTAAAATAAGATTTAAAGCTTATAAAATAAAACGGCATATTTCTTTCTGAGTAAGATTTTCTTTTCTTCCTGTAGGGAGTATCATTAAATAATAAGAAACTGTAAAGATGTGAAAAACAAAAATATTTTAAACAGTGATTCTTTTTATTTATTTATTTATTTATTGAATAAATATTTATTTATTTATTGAATAAATTTATTGAATATTTATTGAACTTACACACTTTTGAAGTTGTAACTTTTGAAATGTAAAATAAAACATTTAGATTGTCCTTGCATGATCAGGATAAACAAATATCATTTTTCCAGTGCACTATTTTCAATAACAGATCTCACAGGCAAAATTCCTGCCTTTCTTTGCTGCTGTCACAATAGAGCTTTCAGTAAGTCAGCGTTCAGTTAAATGCTGCCCACAGATACCTGCAATACATTCATATCCACAGGATTGCAGAGGGGGTAAGCGAGGGCAAAGTCTGCCTTGATTTTAGTATCCTGTCTAACTATAAGAGATCAGAATTTAAACGGGTGTGCTCAAAGAATTTCACACCACTGAGATACTCTTGGTAGAGTATTTTTTCCCATATATACAACATGTGCCCATCCATCAACACTGTCGTGATGCTATTGTTAAAATCTTTGAAAACTTAGAACAAAACAAAACAAAATACCCACCCATGAAATCCCATAATAAAGAGCATTTTTCTGTGCCAGACGGTTCACTGAAGAAAAAGGATTAGTCTTTTGTTCAAATGGGGCTTTCAAAATTGGAATCTTTGCAGACCACAGAACCATTTCCAGCCAATTACAAAGGATTTTAATTAGTATTAAAAATATTCTCGTCCTTTTCTGCGTAGCTTTGCAGAGCCCCAAAATCACCTTTAGGAGGAGCCTCTTTCCCTCTTACACAGCTGATAAAAACACTGTGACTCCTGTAAATCCATTAGGCATTATACAGTATGGTTTCATTAACAAAGAATCTAAAAAATACAGAAAATGATGAAAAGCAACCTCATGAGATCATTTACTCCGCAGTCTTATCTTAAAGTAATCAATTGTAGCTAAGCCTTCCATGACAGATGTTTGTCTAATTTGCTCTTAAATAAAACATTCAGTGATGGTGTAGTAGAGGTTAACACAAAGTTAACCTCTAAGACTCTTAACTCCACTGAGTTTCCTGCAATTTGTCAACTTTTTTCTTGAAAACCTGACCTGAGGTTGCTTGTTCACTAATGTCAAATTGCGTGCAAGACTATTTCAAGTGCATCATGCTGCCTGTTATATATATGCTACATGCAAACCTTTTTCATAACCATATGACTATTGTTGAGAAGTGGCTTAAGCAAACTTGTTTAACTTGAAACGCAATGGACAAGTAACATGTATGGAGTCAGCTAATGCCCCTCAGCGAAGGGGCACTAAGACAGTAATTTATTTTCAATACAATTGCTTGTTTAACTCCACCTCTAGTGTTCACTCCCTTTCATATCCACCACGTACTTTGCCCCCTGCATGATTAGTGTTTTCAGTGAAGGCTGAAGCAAACGTTGCTAAGTATTTTGGCCTCCTCATGATTACTTCAAGTGCATCATGCTGCCTGTTATATACGCCATGTGCAAACTTTTTTTCATAACCATATTTAGTTGGTTATTTTCCGTGTAAAACAGCAGGATGATTCCATCTTCATTTTCCTCTTATAGCTAGTGTTCCTATACTGAATGTTGTCTTGCCATAGCTGCTTTTAATGAGATCTCATTTTTTTGCTTTGGCCTGCCTGAGCCAAAGCTCATACTACTGTTTTAAACTCTTCCTAGTTTCCACTTTCTATTTGATTCCTTGTTAAGTTACAGTTCACAATTTAACCAGCTTTGTTCCCTTCCCTTTCCTTCCCTTCCAATTTATTCATGATATCTCATCTATATTGATCTATATTTACCCCATTAATAATAATTCTTTAAGAAAATGACAATTTCTTCAACCCACATGGTCTTCTCCCACAGCCCTTGGAGATAACTTAAGTCTGCTTTGTTGACGTCTGTGTTGCCTCTCTTCTGCTCTCTCCCCTAAGACCCATGAACTCACAAGGGAGAGTGCCAGTCTGAAACCATACAGAAATTACAGTAACTCTAAGGATTTTTCTGTACAAGCCAGGGCACAAATGTCTGGGGCAGGGGGAGATTTTCCTGTTGCCAAAGCATAGCTCTTCTGCAGAGGTCTCTACACAGTGGTAGAAGAGACAGACCACCTTACAAAACTTCTCTTTTGACTCTCTTTTCTCCCTGCACAACAGGAAAAGCTGCATTTCTTGACAGTAGAGAAACACTCGGTGAGAATTCATTATAAATGCCCACGTGGCTTAAATAACTTCAGTTGTGCCCACAATCAACCATAAGATACAGACCCAGGGGAAAACAGGCTGCTTTGAGTTCAATGCCTAGAGAAATATCTACTGTTGCCCATCCCACGCTTTCCTCGACTTACTGTCAGGGGCATATCACAAAATTGTAACAAAACTACAAGTAGTAGAGGATAGAAAAAGAAGGGGTTAACTTTTCAGAAGGGGGTCCTCACACCTGCAAGCCCTAAGGAGCCTGAGGAAGAAGAGATAAGAGCCTGAGCTCAGGTTCACACAGGGAACCTGCTGGTCTAAGCTTTGCTGTGGGGAAGGGGGATTGCTTACTCTACCAGGTGGGGGGACACAACACAATTTGTCCCACATTAAAAGGTTTGTTTTCTTTTATAGCCGATAAGGGCCCCGAAGCTGAGGGTTGAGGACGTTTATGCAGGGTCTGGCTGAGTGCTGATGAAGCCTGGAAAGCAAAGAAATCAGGTGGGTGGCTCCTGTGTCCTAAACAGGCCGGACCAGAAAAACAGTCCTGTCTGTGGGGTGACCCTGGGTGAGGTCCAGGCCCTGTCACCAAGAGTGTCCCTGTGGAACCTTCCGGATCGAGCCTCCTGCCACCGGGCAGTGGCACGGAGCTCGCTGCTCACCGGCTGGCCGTAGGTCAGGGGGGCATGGAGCAGCCAGGCTCTGAGGCTGCCTTGGCTTCTCTGTGGTCGTGGTTTTAGAGCTGTCAAAATGAATGTGTTGTTTCAGAGCTGAAACATACTGTAACTGTGCCTGTGGGCAGCATGAAAAGGAAAAAATGACACGTTTACCTGCCCCATAAACAGAAATCACTGCTGCCTGTGCCCTAGGAAGGCTAAATACCTCCAATGATGCTACTATATACATTAATCCAAGTTGTAAGCTTATTCCCAGGCTCTAAAATCAGAAGCTGAAGCACTTTAATCTGTTGATTTACTCTAATGCTTAGAGGCTTCAAATGGGATTGGCTCCTGCTGTTGCTATATTAGCTGTAACTCAGATATACAAGGAACAAGCAATCTTTCTCTTTCCTTCCCTGGGTAAACGAGAAAAAACTCATCAGGAATAAAAATAACGATAAATCTTCCCTCCGAGGTGCTTTGCCTGGCACCTGTCAGCGCTGCCCCGCCACCATTCGTCGTGCCAGGGAGGAGCTTGGAGCCAAACGGGTCTTGGGGCGGGTGAAAGGGGTCCAGGGGTGGGATGGACAGCACCCTGAGGCTGCTCCAGCAGCCCACCCCCGGGCATGCCTCCCCTCTCCCGGGGCGGGCTGAGGGCGGCCCCGGGGGCAGGCCGGCCGGGGAGGCGGAGCGGCCCCGCTCCCCATTAAGGGCGGCGGCGGCCCGCACTGCCCGGCGGCCGGGACGGGCCGGGCTGGGCCATGGAGGCGGCGCGGGGCTACGTGGGCTCGGCGGTGCGGTGAGTGTCCCCGCGCCCCCGTTTCCTTTTAATTTATTTTTTAAGAAGCTTGAGAAGCGGAGGTTTGCTTTGGGGGGAGCTCGGCGCTGTCCCCGCTCGTCCCGGGGTGGGTGGTGGCGTTTGGGGTGTCTGCCCCGCTTCTGCGCCTCACGGGCTGTGGGGTTTTTCAGGTCGTGTTTTAACCGGGAAGCCGGGTGGGACACACGGTCTCCCGGCTGATTTCTGACTTATTTTTGGCTTTGCTGCTTCTGCCGTCGTCGTTTGTCGGTGAACTCTAACCTAGAAATGTAGCCGTGCCATATTCTGAAGCTCTTGCGTTGTGCAATGTTGGTTTTCCTGAGGCTGAGGACCATTGCACCACATTCTTAGACAAACACACAAGGCATATTGCAAACAAAGATAACGAGTGAAATTAGCGTACAGGGCTCAAGGCAGGTTTTTGATCCCTGGTTTCTCCTCCAAAACAAAGAGCTCAGCTGTCCCCCAGCCCTGGCACTGCACCGAGTGCTTGGGACAGCGTCTGTAAGTCTCTGAGGGGTTGGGATTATACAGGACAAGCTGGATGATGTGCTAGAGCTTGAAGATATTTGCTTCTTCAGTTATAAACGCTTTTCTGAGTTCTTGTGTTTTCCACTGACATAGGATCCCTTCTCCTGTAGGGAAGAGCGAAGACCTACGCTTCAGCACCATCCCTTTCCTCAGTACCATTGTTCCCTGATGCCTCTATCACCTTTTAACAGGCAATTATTTTCAGTAACTCCAATCTAGCAGGGGAATTCCCTGCAAAAAAAAATAAGTGATATTTCTTTCTAAGAGCCCTGAACAAAGGCTGGCAGCTTTGTGTCTCTGGTCTGCGTATGTGTGAGGGGAAACAAGCACAACAGGCTTTAGGCAATATACCCAGAAATGGGAGGGTTTACTATGCTTCCTGGCTTTTTTTTACTACACCAGCTTTTGTTACCTATTACTTAATATTATCTGAAACATCACCCAGCTCTAGACTCACTTCTTCACTCAAATAACTATTCTACATGATAGTTTTCAAAGACGTGATGGGGGAACGGGCTGTGCTAGCTCTGCAAGTGTTCTCTCCTGAATCCTGAGCGCCGCACTTGCTAACAGCCAGGTGCCCGGCAAAGTGGGGTCAACAGCACGGAGATAAATGCACGGGCTTCATACCTGAGGAAGAGTCTGGAGTGATTCAGAATGGGAGCTGCCCGCAGACTAACAGGGTGATTGGGGCATTGCTTAGTCAGTGCAGAGATTAACACACACACCCTGTCCTAGCACACTTTCTGTCTGTGGAGGAGAAGTTAGTGTCTTCCTCTGTGCTCTTTTGTCATCTCGCCCTCCTCCCTGTTTGTGACCCTTCTCCAGGAGGAAAATGCTTAGCTTTTTCATTTGAAACAATGACAGTCTCCTAAAAACCTTACTGAATGCTCACCCACACCTCCTTTGTTATGTCACATGAACATATTTGCAAACTATTGAAAGCCAGAGACCCAGTGTTCAGACAGCACTACCAAGTCGCTATTAGGTTCAGCTAGAAATAATACTTGAACACCCCACTCCTTTAAAAAATACATGCTCCAATAATGCTGATGAGTTTTTTGAGGAAGAGAAACTCTTCAGTGTATAGAGGAAAAGTAGTGTCCCAAAGTCCTGTAGAATTAGTGGTTCAGAATGAGAGCAGGAGAGAAGTTAATTACTGAAATTAGCTAGCTAGTCAGAAAAATGACTTCCCGTGCATCTCAAAAAATATGCTTAAAGACCAGATATGAGATCTTGAGATCTGGAAAAGATATTTATTCTCTTCCAAGTGGTGATTTTTGGCAAATCGTCTGGGTATTAAATTAACCAATACCATTTGGCAGTAAAAAGCTATCACTGGTGATATTTGGGGGAATATCACCTAGGGATATTTAAGCGATAATTCAAGAACACAAACTGTCACTATTGAAGATGTGATTGTCCAGGAAAAAATCAAAACCTCTTTCTAAAAGAATCACAGAATATGCCAAGCTGGAAGGGACCCACAAGGACCATTGAGTCCAACTCCTGGCTCTGCACAGGACCACCCAAAAAACAGACCCTATGTCTGAGAGCGTTGTCCAAACACTTCAGCTCCGGCAGGCTCGGTGCTGTGACCACTGCCCTGGGGAGCCTGTCCCAGTGCCTGACCACCCTCTGGGTGCCGAACCTTTCCCTAACACCCAGCCTGACCCTCCCCTCTCCCAGCTCCGTGCCGTTCCAAAAGTGTTTGAATTCCTAGCCTCTCTGGTAGCCTGCTCCAATGCTATCCATTTGTGTACTTGGATCTATTTTTATTTCATTCAACTTCTTTTGATATATTAGGGCACAAACAAGTCTTATTTTGTAATTTTCAAAGCTATTTGAAGTTTTATAGACTGTAGATGTTATTTTTAAGCATCTTTGCTGTTTGCAAGTCAAGCATAACTTATCACAAAGCTCCACTTGCATTCTGAAACTAGGTGTTTTGAGTATGGGTAGTACGTTCAGTCTTTCTAAAGCTAACTCATATCTTAAATAGTTGAAAGTAGTCATGTGTACCATCTGACCGAGTGTTTATCTTGCAGGTAAAGGGAGTGATTTATAGGCGTGAATGTAGTAAGAGCTGCTGCCTTTCTAATTCACCGTAGCGTTAAAACCTGTTGACCTCACTGTAACCTTGACGTCAGCAGTAACTTGGCCCCTATCTGCTTGAAATGTTTTTCATTTGAGAAGTGGTTTTCAAATGTCACCGGCAAGGGAAAGTTCAGAGACAACTGTAGGGCTATGTAGTCTTTAATTTAGAAAGCAAGCTCCACAAGTCCAACATGACCTGTGAATTACCTGTACAATGTCCTTGTGTACCGAACTCAACGGTCCTCCTCCTTCTTGTGGTACTTGATGCAACTATTTTTATAACTACACTGAATTTTTATTTATCTTAGATCTTTGGTATCCATGGGAGCATCTGTGGGAGCAGTAACAAAACAGACCCTGTTCCCTCCTCTCATGCCTGCAGGGCGACCTTTCCGTGTGTCAAATGCCTCCAGAAGCAGCCGGAAAGGAATTGTTGCGAGCAGTCTGCAAGAACTCATCAGCAAGGTACAGCAAACATTCCCACTCTGGCTGAAACTTGCACTGAAGTGCAGTATACCAGGAAGGCAACCCACAGACTGTTGTTCTTCCAAATATCGTTAGTGGGGAAGTTCAGGAGAATGCAAGTCTAAATATTAAATGACAGGGGGGAAAAAAATATCACAGTGATAGGCTCCCTTTTGAATTCTCCAATCTGCTGTTTTTTTCAGACTTTAGAAGCCTTCCTTATAACTGCTGGAGTAGTTACTCTCGTTTTGGAAGAAGATGGCACGGTTGTGGACACAGAAGAGTTCTTTCGGTCCCTGGATGATAACACACACTTCATGGTCCTAGAAAAAGGACAGAAATGGACACAAGTAAGTGTTCACTGCCTCCCTCCTGCTTGAACAGAAGTGGATGGAAAAAGGTCTGGGGCTATGTAAATTCCTGGGAAGAGGGGGAGATGAGGAATAAAACTCCCCTATGGTAAGGAAGGTATCAACTCCTCGTTTTATCATCCTGGAAGGCTTAACAAGTTCATTTTTTGTCCCCTGCTGGGACATAGGACTGTTGACAAAAATCTGCCAAGAACTGAACTGAAATGCTACCACTGAAAAAAAAAAAATAGAGGGGAAAAATCCCATTTCTGGAGCACCTCAGGAATAACTGAGTTCTCGAGCTGTTGTATATCATACAGGGAATGAGGACTTTGATTTCCTTAAGCTAAAAATGCAATCTCCTCAATTGGTTTTAGAGGGGGGAAAAATGCTCAAATCAAGAAATATAAAAAAGCTTTGCCCTGCAAATGCAGTAATAGTGAGGATGAGAAAAATGCCTGTACTGATCTTGCAAACAGCTAAAAGTTGTAATCAAAGCCTAACATTAGAATATTAGCCTTCATGCTTCTAGCTATTTTAAGAGATACGTTAAGATTGCCTAGCTTTAGCCTTTTAATAGTGTAAATTTAGTGTCCAGTTAGTTTTGTGGAGGAGTGCATTAGTAAGATAGTCAAACTCTGCAATTTCTCCCAATGAAATGATTGTTGTTAGAAAGCTAGCATCAAAATTTCTTCCGTCAGGTGCAGAGTTAGCTGAGTAGCTGCAAGCTGGCCCACTGTTCCTGTTTGTAGGTGCATGGCTCAATCGTGTGGCTCTGTTGTTTGTCTCTTATTGCAGCATGGGCAGCTTGTGTGTTTTTCCCCAAGGTAACTCACTGACTTACCAACCTGCTGCATCTGGCCATGAGCTCCAAAAGCAGAAAAGGAGTTGCAGCCAGGGTATGACTGCACCTTGCTCCTTCTTCCCCTGCCTTATGTCCCGTTTGGCACGGCAGCAGAACAAGTTTAAATGCTGCCCTCCTCAGTGTGCATGGTTTATCCAAATGTCCTGTGTGCTAATGGGGGACATGCTCCCAAGCATACCCAACTGCACGTACGTGTTCAAAACCTTTGTTGGTAGGGCTTCCGCTTGCTGGAGCTGGAAGCTCAGAGACTATCAGAGTAAAACAGGCATAAAATTGCTGGCTGATGATACGCTGCAGTGTTTAAGTATGTCTAACTTACCATGGCACTGTCTGAGCACTGGAATGGCGAGTACAAAAAGCCCCAGTCTTACACAACTTTGTTGCTTCATAGCATGCAAAAAGCAGATTGGCAGTTGCTAAGTTACAATCTTTGAACTGAATGTGCTGAGCAGAGCAACCCTTGTATCCACTAGATGTCTCTCTAAATAAGGGTATTCCTTACTATTTCTTTTTCTTGAAGCCTGTGACCCACTCCTGAAAGGGAGCAGGGCCTGCTTTTAGTAAGAGGTGGAAGATGACTTTCCACACTCTTCTTTCTCTTATTTTTCCAGCTTAAACTCAGTACTAAAGCTTAGGTCTAATCAGTAGTGGTTCCTTCTTCCATTTACTTTTTAGAAAGAAGGAAAAGAAAAGTGAGCTAGGATTTGAAATGAGAACTTGTTTTCACAGGAAGTGAGGTTTTTACTTCACCTGAACAACACGTAGTCTTTACAGCTATCGCTGAGATTACTGATCATTTTCCTTTTTGTTCCTAAATAAAAGGACCCAATATCTTGTTATTTTGGTGTCCTGTTTGTGTGGACTTACTGTGCTGTCTTTTTGGAATGGTTTCAGAAGCCTGATCAGGACTTGAACAAAATTGTATAAGCTGCAGACTGGCTTATATCTCGGTGCTTTTCATTTCTAATTTAGAATTGGTTAAGAATAAGTGAGTTAATTCGAAAGAACTGCACCATTAACAATTGTCTTGCTATGGTTCCCTGGCTTATGATATAAACTGTCTCCCTCTTTCTAAATTAGACAAGAAATGGAGTCGTCCCTGCAAGACAAAAGAAGAAAATGGGAGTAGCTAACATCACGTTTGATCTGTACAAGCTGAACCCTAAGGATTTTATTGGCTGCTTAAATGTGAAGGCGACTTTCTATGAGATCTACTCTGTGTCTTATGACATCAAATGTATGGGAGCAAAAAATGTATTGCGGTAAGTATGTTTCTGTTGCAGATCAGGCATATGCATTAATGAAAACCTGTTTGCTTAGCAGTTCTATGAGGTTTTTATATTTATAAATATTTCATTGATTCTTATATCTGACCAATATGCTGAATCTTACTTTAATATCTGTCTTGTAAAAGCTTTTTATGGTGGAATCTTAAATTTCCCCCAGGACAAAACCCTATCAGCTTTTACTCATATCAAGAGACTAGGTACAATCTCTTGGGAGAACTTCCTCAGATTTCTTTGACTTGTTTAAAGAATGCAAGGTGCTGAGGAAGTATCTTTGAAGGGGAACTTCAATGAGGTGAAATAAGAAAGGAATTGGAGATCTAAAAACAGAGGTGGCTGTCAAATTCACCTCCTGAAAGGTACATGGAAACAAGGGGAAAAAGATTGCCTTAGTCTGTAAGAGAGCCTAGCAAGGACCGTTGTCTCCACAGGACCAAGCTGTAGTGGATTGCAGGTCTGGTAAAAACAGGCTCTTGGGAAATACTGTCTCAAAATAAGACCTGTCCTTTCAACTGTAAAAGTCAGTGCCATGTCAAAAACAGCTGTGTCCTGTCCCAATGGAAGAAAGCTTTCTGAGTTCAGGCTCCTTCACAGAGATACCACACTCTGATTTTAACAGCTGTTTAAGCTACAGCTCTGAATTTCTCTACCTGACCTGTCAAATTCTGGTTGAGATGCAGTAGTGTAATTGCTGCATTTTGTTACTTGAGAACCAGACCTACACTGTTCAGAACAGATTACGTGGCCTGTGAGTTTATTTCACCTGGGCAACATGTAGTCTTTAGTCTGAAGTCTTCAAGTAGCCCCTAGATTCATGGATGCAGGTATTAAGCATCCTAATGCTAATCTTACTCCCTGTCTGACCTCTGCCGTTCTGCTTTGGTGGTCTCTTGCTTAATCCTTCAGACTACAGCTGTTGTGACTAGATGAGGCTCATCTCTCTGCCCAGGCTGCAATGATGTTCCAGCTATATGCTACGCCCACCCGTAGCACTGGTTTCACTAGAGTCTCTTCAAAGCAAAGGTCTGCCCTCGAACAGCTGCACTCCTCCAGTTCCTGTGTTTGTTAAGCCTCTTGAGCCAGAGCAAACTCCAGATTTCTGTCTCTCTGTTACGGAGCTGAGTGTCGGCACTGGAACTTGCACTGTTCAGGAGAACTTTAAGTGACAGTTCTGCCTCCCTGCCAACACAGTGCAGCTGGTGAGAAAGAAGAAGTGCTGGCAAACAGCTGAAGTAGCTGCGGAGTTCTTCTGGAAGTGCTGTTCCACTACAAAGAGTTGAAGGGGAAGTGCTAGTGTGAGGTTGGGAAAATGGTCCACCAGCAAGGAGCAGGGGAGAGAGAAGAGAACCTTGGGTGCTCTTGAATAGGACAGAGTCTGCCTCAATTGGCTATTTAAACTGGAGGCACACGGTGTTGGATTCTCAGCGTAGTCCCTCTGTTAATGAGTTACAAGTTGCCAGCTCTGATGCCCTCTTCCTGAGCCCACCTGTGGAATGTGAGGGGGAAAAAAAACTTTAAATACTGCAGTTGTTCGTTGGTGGGAGGGGCTCGAAGCCTGCCAGATCTCATTAGTGCATTTCTCTTAAGGCTTTCTCCCTGTCTGGTCCAACTGAAGGATCAAATGTCCAGTTCAACAAATAACTTCCTCTGTGGCTTAAGCGACAACTGCTCTTGTGTGCAAGTGACACACTGCAGCTGCCCAAAAGCTCGGTACCAGGTGCAGCTTTCTTTGACTGTACAGCTCCTTTGCCTGCGCTGTCCTGCAGAGGGAAGGACACACTGAAATGGTGTATGTGTGGGAAGCACGAATAAGGGTACGGTCTTTTTAAAAAAGATTTTGACTGCAAACCTTTCATTAGAGTGGAAAAAGAAATGTAAGAAAATTCCGTGTTCTCTGCTAGAGCTGAAGGGAGAAGTAAATAGCAACAGAGGGTCCACAGTTGACTTGGACAGGAATACAAACTCTTCTCCCTTTTTGGAGAAGGGGAGCTCTAGTATGGTTTCTGCATCTTTAGAAACTGATCCCCTTCCAATTTTGGAGTGGTTCCAGTTCTTGTGTGCCACTTCCCCAGTGCCTTAACTTTATATGTATGAGGGCCTATTTTCAAGGATTAAAGCTTAAATATGTCTGTCAGCACTAATGCCCTCGTTGCTTCTTGGAGATTGGAAGGAAAAAAAAATAAAACAGGTACAAGTAGGTTGAATAAATGACCATCATATTTGAGTGATCTCTATTCCTTTGTCCTCTGGTGATCCGCAGTATGTATTATATCGACTTATGATGCTCTCTTGATCTTAATTTATGGATCTGCCTAGATTCTCACACCATACATTTCAATTCTCATAAATACTAACGTGTCAAAATAAAATAGTCTTGAGCTGAGAATTACTAATGTTTGCAGCTTGGACAGTTAATTTGATTGGCTTCACTTATTTTGCAGTGGGGCATCCACTGTGCTATGATTGCTTAGCTTCAGTGCTCATCAAGTGTATCTGAAGCTTGGATGTGCACATAGTGACCTGCCTAAAGGTGAGAAGCAAGATCAGTTCATGCCACAAGAATGCTGCAGTGCTCCCAGGCAATGTTACATCTCCAGTGGTGCTCTCGTAGTTAGAGGGATGGTTTTCCAGGTGGCCTAATGGGATTACAGAATGAGTCATTAAATGTGTTTTCTGGTTCTGCCCAAGTCTACAACATGCCAACAGTTTTCTTTCAGTCAACGGCCACAGACAGAAGTAATTGCACTAAAGGTATGGAAATGCACATCCTCTCAGAAGGGAAAAGGAATGAGAGAATTCTTAAATATGTCAACCTAATTCATCCTGAAGGTGCTGGGGGTGGCAGGGGTTTGGGCTACGTTGTGCTGTTGTTGACATTTCTTAAAAAAGTGGCTTTTCTTCTAGGAAGGTGCTTCAGCTGATGTCCCACGCAGCACAAATAACTGGACAGTTTCTTCTCTGTGTTGGAACATACATGTTGCAACTGATGGATGAATATGATGAAGATGGCACCTGTGCAAGAACACATCACAAGTAATAACCACAGCTGCACTCCTGATACTGGATCCTTTTGCATAAGGACATTCTCTTGCCCAAGTTTGATTGTATCGATGTTACAGTAGGGAGATGTCCACTGAGGTGAACTAACAGTTTTCCCGTTTGGGAATGCTTGTAGGCCTTAGTCATAAAGTAAGTGTTTGGTGTTTGTAGGCTCTTAACACAGCTAAAGGATGGGTGCCTAATGTCTGAGAACTGGGCAAAGGAAGAGAGGGCAAGTTTTTACCCCAGCAACTCAATAGAAAATAAGAATTCTTAGAAATATGCATGCTTTGTAACCACTGGATCCTTTTCTTGCACTGATCAAAACATGGTTTGCTTTTTCATGGCTGTCTACTTGCCTTCTGAGCAGACAGGGCTGTGGTTGTTTTTGTTTTTAGTCCTTAACACTGCTGGTATTAGTGTCCAGCTGGCACTGAGGTACAAAAGGGTGAAGTGTACTTATTTACTACTTCTAACAATGGAAATATATAGTACAGCTGAATCCTGGTTCAGTGACTGACTAATCTCATGAATTTTAATTGGAGAAAGTGCAACTGCTATACAGAAGCTTAAAACTTAGCCTTACTTCCCTTAAAACAAGTTTTAAAAAAATCATGTAACACTTCATATTTTTCTTCAAATATACAGAAAGTTCTGGCGAGTATAGCTTACACCAGTTGAAGAACAATATATTCCTTCAATGTGTCTGATGTCCCCTTCTGCATAAAGTATTGAATAACTTGCCACAGTTTCATGCACGTGGCTTACAGGAAACCTCCTGAAGCTTCTTTCAGGTGTAAGCCTTTACTTTTGTATTTTTTGCTCTTCAAGATGACACTACATCCCAAGCTGTACTTAAGGTGCGTGTAGCATGAATCTGGAAGAGACATTGGATTTTGATGTCCCTGTGTTCAGGGGAGAGGAGCAGGACACTGTTGTGTAACATGTATATGCTCTAAGCTGGATATTTGCAATCTTACAGTCTACCAAGACAAGTTGTATTAAAGGGCAAAGCTTTTAATTTTTAGATAAAATTGTCCATAAAGTTTTTAACAGCTTTGTGAACAGCTAATATGACCAGTTTCCAGTAAGGGTCTCCTTAACAGGAAGACAAACTAGAAAACAAGCAGTGGTGTAGGCATCTTGTGTCAAAATACAAACTCCCATTGTTGAAGGGAAAAAGTCCAACTTCTGTTGTTCACAGGTATCTTCTGAGATTTTCATTTGCTTTCTTATGTTGAATTTTAATAAATTATTTTCTTGCTTAAGACTGAAAGCTGCTAAGGAGATGACAGACCCAGGTAAATGTCTGACATGACAGCAGGTGCAACCCAGGCAGAGAAATTCTAGTGAGAGGGTGAACAAGTGGGATGGGGGAAGAAAGTAGTGGGAGCAAAAGGGAAAGAGACCAATGTGGGCCCCAAGGTGCTCGCTGTGCTTCTGCTGAGACAAGAATCCTTTAACTGCATGCACCAAGTGCGTTGATAAGGTGGAGGAAAACCTGATGTGCAAAAAGGAGCAGATGGGCTGAAAAGACCAAGCACCGTCGTTGCTGGTATCCATTCTGATCTGTCAGCTGCACCTGTTCGCTTCAAATGTTACTGACATGTGGGAATATTGCTTTCTTGTTTATCTGCAAACTTCAGCTTCATGAAGTTGAAGGATTTTTGCCTTCCCTTTATGGATCTGACTTAGCCAGCTGGAGCTGCATCTTTCAAATCACTGTTGTGGTGAAAAGCAGCCTAAAATCAAGCTTAAAGGAACTGACAGACCCAAGTTTCTGGGGTCTCCACCTCTCCACCAGTATCTTCACTACTGGTGTTACAGATGAGTAGACAGCTAAGAAGAAACATTTTTTTTTTTTTTTTTTTTTTCTTGATTTCTGTTGTTTTCCATCCAGTTTTGATTATTTGCTGGGGGGAGAGGGGATGGTGGTGAGGCACACAGCTTGAGACAGAGTGAATTCTCTTTTTTTTACTTATTTCTCTGGAGGAAGAATGTCTGCAGCTTGCAGTGCTGTCAGGCTTCCTTCAAAAGTAAACAAACTGCTCTACAGGTAATGAGAAAAAGGTAATGTTAAAATGGAGACTTTAGACTTTATCTCTATTGTTCTTCCCCTCCACCTCCCCCCATGCCCCCAGCTGATACCATGATAACTAATGGCCAGGGTCTTTCTACCCCCAGTTCTCCCTAAGGAATTGCATCTAGCTGATTCAGTGCAAGGGCTTTGTCATTAAATCTTTCAGCTTTTAAGGACCATTTATTCCATTAAAACAAGACCATTTCTTGAAAGTAAACTACATGTAATGCTTCTAATAATATATATGTTGCTAATGGTGGAAGCTCTGATTTTTTAAAAAAAAATCTTGCATAGTTCAATATTGCATTAATCAGTATGAATTGCATCTTCAACATCTGTAATAGAAAAGCATCTGCAAGTCTGATGTGTGCAGATAGCAAATTCCTCCCCTCTAAAGCCAGAGGCAGTTGTCACAGAACTAACACTCCATAGTTTCCAGTGATATTACTGTAGAACTGGATGTGGTCTAAAAGGCTAACTCGATATGAATTTGAAATGTTTTTAAGCAGCTGCTTCTTTGGCAGCCTCGCTTAAAACAAGCTGCTGAAGGTCATGTGAGCTGCAAAGTCTCCAGCTCAGAGCATCTCTCTCTAATTCAAAATGCAAACAGCTGAAGAAAGTAACTCAGCTTTAATATTTTCTCAGAATGAGGAGAAATGGTTTGGAAAGTTTTGAGAATGTGAAATCGTTCCATTGCTTCTGAATCTGGGGTTTGCTACAGATTTAGTGTTAGGAAGTTATTTGCTACTATACCAACTTCTTTCCAGAGAAACTTTTGGCTTTGGGTCAAACCAGAGGAGTTCATCATTTTCTGAGCTGGAGCCAGTTTGCTTTTTACAGCCTTCTTAAGATGCATAGCTTTTACTTCAGTTGTATGTGGTACACAGCAGATAACTTCAGCATTATCTAGCTTTCAGGAAACTATTTGAGTGGTGTGCAGTATGTAGTGAGACAAAATCTAAAAGCACAGGCTCCTAACTGCAGGTATGTAGAAATGAAACTCCCTTTTTTACTTCACTTTTTTAGTTTTATTTTTTCCCCCTTTAGGCTCAGTTAATCTGCACTTGCTCGTGGTGCAGTCCAGGCTGGTAGCACTGAAATTTCAAAGGTGTGAAACATGTTTACTCCCTCCTTGCTTGCACCGTCCCTTTTTGCCTGTTGCTTTGCATCACTTGCTAACAATGCACCAAGTCATGCTCTGTAGTTACCAAAAAAGGAATTTTCACTGAAGTCCTGGATCTTGTTGACTCAGGCACTGTTCATGTTCTGCAGGCAAAACAAAGTTGCTCTCTCCATGACTAGAATGAAGAATCTAGTAGCTTGTGTGTGTGTAACTTACTTCATTTCCTTCCTTTCATAAACCCATGAAGTTGCTGCTTTCTTGCACCTTCCTATTCTTTCAGGAGAAACAGGATTACAAGATTTTCTGTCTAAGGGAGAGGATAAGGCAGCGTCTAAATTTTTTAGACCATTAGGAATATGAACCTAGGAAACATCCTGAATCCCTTCTCTGTAGGGAGGGAAGGGGTTAAAGAAAGGAAAACAGGACTTTGGGCTGGAAGCTTTTTCAGCACAGCAAGTCGAGAGGTAGGCGTTAACAATTTAGGAAATGTTGATAATTCTGAATATGAACTGTGAAGATAACTGCATAGGATTATGTGTAACTGGCTAGCATTATGGCTAAATCATTTCAGCATACTTCTTCCACAGATAGCACTTGAACTAAAGGCATAAGCTTCTTTAAGTAAAAATGTTCAAAACCAAAGCACAAAGTATATTTTGAACTTAATGCCTCAAGCTTTACTGGAGGTATTAATGTAATTATCAATCCATTTTAGTTACATTCTAGTAATTATCCTTGTAGGGTTTAGCATATATCACGTTGCTTTCTGTACCTTACCTTGCCATAAGATATTTATAAGCCATGAGGACTGCTGTTTTTCGGAGGGAAAAGAGGGTATTTTACTTTTTCAGAACTTTTGAACCCAGTAGTTAACAACTTGCTATGAAAATTGAGATGGGTGAGAATTATACTGTCAATGATGGCAATATTTTCTGACGTGTGGTGCCAATTTTAAGGAACACTTAAATGTCTATGAATAAATTTAAAGGGTGGCTTTGGATGTCGTGTCTGTTAATTTTCAGAATAACTCATTCCTGAAATAATCATGAGTGCTAATGGATCTATGGTCTGCCACAGAAAGTTTCCAAATGCTGTGCTGCAGCAGTGAAGTAACTGGATATTATTATGTGGCTCTGAACTCTTAACTCTCTACTGTTGACTCACTTTCTGGCTTCAGAGAAAACATGCAAGCTGTTTCTTTCTATTCAAAAGGAGTGCCCTACTCCATCTTTTACCAAAGTTGCAAAAGACTACGGAGTACAGGAGGCAGAAGGCTTGGGAAATATCTGGCAGGAGTTGCCTCTTTTCACTAAGTACAGTAAGGATCATGAAAATGCCTCGTGGAAAACGCTCTGCAGTCATACAATAGCACACGTCTTAATTGCATAAAAATACTAATGTTTCACCAAAGTAAATTAAATCTGTCTAATCTACCATTAACTCATGCTTCAAGAGAACGAGCATGCAGTTGTGAGATCAACCTAGCACACTTTGGTCTACTCCATACCTCCCATACTCAGCTTAAGGGACAATTTTACAGTGGTTGACTACTGAGCGATTTTCCCTCTTATGGGAGAGCTAAGGTCTGATTTATAGCTTTAGAAAAGCACAAAATAAACCCAAAGCAGAGGTACACAGCAAGGTTGTGGTAGCGGGATGGCCTGTGTGAGGAGAGATTAGGGGTTGTCCCTTGTGTAGTAGAAGTGGTCCCAGCTGGCCATTGAAACAGACCCACTGCTGGGCAAAGCTGAGCCCATCAGCAATGCTGGTGGTGCCTCTGGAAACATACTTGAGAAAGGATGAAAAGCACTGCAACAGCTGCGAGAGAAAGGGAAAAATGAGCGAAACAGCCCTGCAGGCACCAAGGTCACTGAAGAAGGGGGAGGAGGTGCTCCAGGCACTAAAGCAGAGGTTTTCCCTGCAGCCTCTGGAGAAGACCATAGTGGAGCAGGCTGACCCCTGGCAGCCCATAGAGGACCACACTGGAGCTCCATGCTGCAGCCTGTGGAGGAGCCCATGCCACAGCAGGTGGATGAGCCCTGAAGGAAGCTGTAAGAGTCAATGAGCACTGGCACAGGCTGCCCAGAGATTTTGTGGAATCTCCTCCTTGGAGATCACAGAAAGGTTTGGGTTGGAAGGGACCTTAAAGATCACCTCATTCCAGCCCAGCTGCCATATGCAGGGATGCCACCCACTAGATCAGGGTGCCCAGGGCCCCATCCAGCCTGGCCTTGAACACCTCCAGGGACGGGACATCCACAGCTTCTCTGGGCAGCCTGTTCCAGTGCCTCACCACCCTCTGAGTGAAGAATTTCTTCCTAATATCTAATCTAAATAAATTTTTATTTATCCCATTAATAATAATTCTTTAAGAAAATGACAATTTCTGCACCCCAAGACTTATCCCACACGGTCTTGTCCCCAGTCCTCAGAGATGACTTATGTCGGCTTTGTTGTGGGGGAGGAAGCTGTTTGTAGCTGTGTGTGTTTCTCACTATCCTACTCTATTTTTAATTGGCAACAAATAAAATTAATCTTCCCCACGTCAATTCTGCATTGCCCCTGATGGTAACTGGTAAGTGATCTCCCTGTCTTTATCCCATCCCAGGAACTTTCTCATCTTATTTTCTCTTACAAGTGCTATTTGGGAGGGAGATCAGCTGGATGGGGGTCTGGCAGCCAGGGAATGTTAACCCACCACAAGCAGTAACCCACCACAAACAGTAGCAGTAAGAATAAGCAAAAACCAAGTTGCCTGTGCTATAGGTGGCCAGTAACATTGGAAGCAAATCTTTCAGAGTGTTTTTTTTGTTGTTGTTTTTTTTGTTTGTTTTTTTTTTTTTTCATAGCTGTGTTTGCAGAGACAAACTCCAGCTATACACAGTACAGCCTTAATATTTTCAGTTGTCATGATACAAAATATTTACTGGCCTCCTTCTCAAGCACTTTTTTTAGGTATATCTAAGGTCACCCATCAGTCTGAATTGTTCATACTAGGCTCCACTCCAAATGTATTCTTGGTTAGGAATATTTATTAATAAGCATTAATAACCATTTGAAAGAGAACTTTGAAATAGTACTGTTATTTTATAAAACATAATTAAATGTACTACTAGAAATATAAAATATCTTAATAAAATCTGGGATCAGGATAATGCATTCTATGCAGTTCCAATATAGGAAGTTGACTGATCATCAGTTTCCTACAAAGTTTTATGCTTAGCATGCATCACGCATAGATTAGGTTTGGCTTTTTAAAAAGTAATATAACTATCAGCAGCACCACAGCTTGGTTGTGAACATGTGTGTTTACAAGTTAAAAAATAAATAAATAAGTTTAGATCCTTAGAAAACAACTATATTTAAGAAAGCGTTAGCTTAATGACATACACAGTCTATTATAGAAACAGAGAAATCTCAGACATCTAAGAAGTCCTTTACAGTCCAGTTAGGTGTAATTATTTCTGACACATTTTGTAATTATGCTGTGAAGTCCATAGTCATTTATGTTAAAAACACTTGTAATTACAAAGCATCTGCCCTCACATAGCTACTTGACCTGGTTTGCTGCCGCTCTGTAGTGTTTGCAGATGCTCTTCCTGCATGTCAAAAATCAAGAAATAATAAGAAAGAAAATAAATGATCTTATTTAAGTAGAAGAAGGACTATTGATTCACTATTGAACTAAGCAAACTGGAGTTTACAGAAGTGCTCTCTATTTTTCTCCTGAAAAGCTACAATGCAGATGGCATTGTTTCGGTGATCCTGTACCAAGTGTGCTTAATTTATGTGCTGCCAGTTGCAGCTTTCGGGCCTTCTTGCCTACGTAAGGAATTTGCCTGGTAAAGCTGCCTAGAACAGTTGTAGAATATTGTTCTCATCTGCACTTGACTCTCTAAGTAAATACGCTTTCCCAACAAAAGCCAGTATCTTCCAGAATAACGAATGTGTTTTCAGAGATGACTGATCATTTAACAATAAACCCATTTTGTCTGAAATCAGAAATTACTAAGTAGTTTCTGCAAATAGCTAGCTCTTCCAGTTTCCCTATACAGAAAATCATTTCATCATTGGATGGGATGATCGGGCTGGCTTTGCTTGTCACGATAAGCATAGTATGTAAACTACATTAAGAGCAGAATTTCGTCCAGATAAAAATGTGCAGTCTCTAATTGAGTTTCACCTCTGTGACCACCAAATTCAGTAAACAGCTCTCTCAGTACCTCCTTGTCTTATCTGTCGCTGACGTGTTGGTACTGTGTTTAGTTTTCACAGGAGCTGTGATCACTGAAAACAAAGCAGCTTTTGTCACTAATGCCTAAAGGCAGTAGCAACTCGATGGATAAAAGCCACTTCTGCCTCCATGACTTCCACCTCTCTGAATTGTTTTCTTTCCTCCAGAAATTTCCAACCCCTGATAGAAAACCTCTGCTTCTCACTTGGAAGCTCCCAGAACTTTTCAAACTACTCTAGTTTCCCTTCACTTAAATCTTCCTCTATGTCTGACGCTATTATCTGGATGTCACCACCTTCAAGCACGCAATTCCTCTTGCTGTTTTTCCATGCCTCGCTCCTTTTGCACATGCAACTTATTCTGCAGCTCTTGGGCTATTCTTGTGACCTTCCATCACCTTTGCCAGATTCCCTGAGGCCACATTCCAGCAACAACAACAAAAAACTTAATGACTGAGGAAGAGGGGAGGGGAATGACAACAGTTTTTTAAGCAAATGTAAATTTTAAAAATACATATGTGTATGTCTGTCCTGTTCTATATGTAGTTCATGTTAAGTCTGTAGGCAGAAATTGTCAGCCTCCTTGTTTATGTAGCCATTTCTGCATAACTGTCTTCCCTACTAATGAAGCTGCTGTCCTGAGACAGTTTTGGACTACTTAGAGCTGCTCTCTATTCCTGACAGATCATACAGGCCACACTTAGTGTAAAGTTCGTGTTCAGTCTAGCGATGTGACACCATGATGAAATCATTTTTCACAACGGAGCTGTTATCTCTCCACAGATTTTCTGTGTGCAGGCAACAACTGTGTCTCCACACCCTCCCGGCAAAGCAGTGCCATTCTGTCGTGCGGTCTGCGTGCCCTGTAAGCCCCTGTCCTCCCGTATTCTGGTACGCTGTTTAACAAACAGACCATGAAACGGATCATTCAACGTGGGCGGGCGGTGGGTTGAGTCCTGGCCGTGGGCCAAACTGACCTCGTACATTCTTAGCATTCGTGAGCTTTTGAATCATGAATATGGTAATGCTGCTAAGGCTGCAGTCCGAGGCAGTGGCATACACCCTCAGTTTCACTGCTGCAGAATGATTTTCTAAAACAAAAATGATCAGGTCGCTGCGTGTAAATGCTATCTTCCCTTTGTAGTTCTTGATCCCAAGGGTGTTGTGCTCGGAGGGGAATTCTTCAGCTGCTCTGGTGCTGTCGGTATCAGCCCGCATTCCTTCAGCGGCAGTACCCGCCCGCCCTTGACTGCGTTACAGATTGTCTTGTTAAAAATAAGCCGGGCTTTGTCAAGTTGTGGCCTCTCCTCTGCTCTTTGTGCTGGGCTGATGGAGCTGGGAGGGATGCTTCCCTTCTCCCTCAGAGTGTAACGTGAGAGAATCATTTGTCAGGCAGGCCCGAAGCGGTATGCTGGTTGGGTTCGGACACGTGTGACAGATGAACAGGATTCGTTTTAGTGAGTGAAGGGTGGCAGCCAGGAGCCACTCACCACCCAAGAAAGAGGGTAAGGCAGAAAACTGTGACTCACCTGCGAAACCCAGGGCCCGGCTGGAGCAATATGTAATTGATTTTAGTGAAATTATTCTTATAAAATAAGTGTTTCTCACAGTGAGGTGAATCACTTGACTTGAAAAGCTCCCCATTTCATCTCACATACACACCGTGCTTAGTAAGTATTAAATAACTGGCAGTCCAGGCAGGACTCCAACGCTTTCTCGTAGAGGTCTATTATTTTTTTTTTTCTCAGAGAATAAAACCATGAGAAGTTATTCTGTGTAATACACCCCACACCTCCCCTTTCTCCCCTTCCCTCCCACACACGGCAGTACAAATCTCTGTTGTCAAGTGTTGCAAGGTGTTTTAGTCAAGAGTCTTAAGGAGACTGAGCTGGATCAGACACGATTCCATACAAGTGCTCTTTTGCTTTAATAACAAGAAAAAAGTCTAGAACAGATGCATTGGTTGTGCTTGGATCTGACTGGCATAATGCTAATGGCACAATGCTAAAACTTCAAAGATGTAATGAACAAGTGAAGCTTTTCAGTTGCATAAAAATCTTCAGGGTAGTCAAAACAGCAATAAGTTGGAATGAATTTCAGAAATATTTCATTATACTGATTAGAATAAAACAATGCCTGATGAAATTTGTAATGCATACGTACATAACACAGGGTGAATGAACTCTATCCGTCTACAGTGAAGGCATCTTCTGCTGTCACCGCTCTCAAAAGACATCTGAGAGGCACTGTGGATAGTTCAATTAAAAAAAAAAAGAAAAAAAAAAAAGAAAAAAGAAACAAAGAAAGACAGAAAGAAAACCAGCTTAGAGATCAGCAGCAGTGAAGAAGGCAAGCACCATGTAAAGATTGATTGATTAGAAAGCAAAGACCAGAGGAGAAAAGCATCTTATGCCACTGCATAAGTCAATGGCCGTGATTTGAATTCTGTCACTCTTCTTTCACAGAGGCTACAGTAGAGCTAGTGCACAGAGACGGGTGATAGGCAGGGAGTATCACAGGAATTTTTGCGTTCCCCTCAAAAACAGGGAAATTAATTAGACCGATACTTACAGCTCAGAGATGATGGATAGAAATTGAAAGAAAGAACAACAACAACAAAAAAAGAAATACTAAAACCGTCACCTTACACAAAGCTACAGTGGTCATTAGGAAGTTAATCACTTTCCCAGAACAGAAGAATTTTGGGGCACTGAGTTAGGGCATCAGACTTACAACAGAAAGAAGTACTTCTTCACAGGACTGCATGCAGCTGTGTGGCAGGTAATGCTGTAGAGGACTTTGGAAGCTGAAAGTGTAACTGGCTTGGATCTTACACATGATCACGATCAGTTGCTGTTGGTATACTCAGTGAGAACATGCTTTTTCTCTTGATAATCTTTAGTGTGACTTCTGGTTTGAAGACCGTTTTGTCCTCATTCTGGTGTCTCCCACTCAAAGCACTAGGACTTTACTGATAAGCTCTGCACTGTATCTATTCAGACCCTGACTAAACTCCAAAAGCAAGTCAGCAATATCTCAGATTCATCATCCTCCTGCAGCTGTACCACTCACTCACTGAGTGTTACAGATAGTGGATGCCAGATAAAATTTGTTTTCACTCTCTTCTTCGAAGAATTCAGCTCCCCCAAATCTCCGATATGCAGAGAGGCTGCAGAGTTGAATGTAGATAAATTTGACTTAACTTTGTATTCTCGTATTTTTTGGTTGTGGCTGTAAGTAAACATTAAGCTGGATAATTTACCAGCTTTGTTGAACACAAAGGCTATTCTCTGGATCTGTTTGTTTATGTAGCTAAGTGACCTATTAAAATGGAAGTTAAAACAGCCACACCAAACACACATTCTGCCTGACATAACAGGCAGGTACATGCCTCTCTCTTCTACAGCTGCTACAGCTGTTGCATAAAAAAATCACCACAACCAACCCTGCGAACAGTCACGGATGAGTTGTTAGTATTGAGGCTAAATGCAGGGAGAAACAAAGGGCTGAAAGAAAATCCTTGTTTCCAAAGGACAAAAAATGTGTTACAAATGAAAAGACAGTAAGGCTTCCAGTGCGTGGAAGAGAAAAGGCGACTGAATTCAAACATGTTGATAATATTCATGGGTAGGCTTTTAGTGTTTTTTCATTCAACTTGTCAAACAGTGAGAAAAGTATGTGGGAAGGTAGCTAGAACCACCTTCTGCTGGGATGGTGGGGTTCTTCCAGTGTTGCTTCAAGCTCGCACAGACATTTCACCCATAAACATATTTAGCCCTGACCTGATGTGGTAACCTTTGCCTTAGCATCCCAAGGCTCAGATCACAAAAACAAGAATTACGTCCCCTGACAGCTGCAGTTATAAAGCAGATAGGTGCGCAGCATTAAAACAAACTCCCCAGGATGTCTGAGCATAGGTGGCAATTAGTGACACTACAGCTCCCACAGCAACAAGCCTAACATGGGAACAAAACAGGAAACTCTTTGAGGGCTATATGAAATATGGCAGCTTTTCTAGGCAAGATAGAAATAGCAAAAGCTCCAAAACACCTATGATATATGTGTATGCTGGCTCCAGCCTTATTTGACTGTATGCTTCTGGGTATTGAAAGGCCATGCTGTCAAGTTCTAGGGCTGATTCTGGACTCTTCTGCGGCTGCACTATCTCTGGGACTCATGTGCCTCTGTCCGATTTTGTCACTGTATGCTGACAGATTGAAAATGTGGTCATGGAGATACATGGACACACACTTGCACAGAGCATGACTTCCCACTTTTTGTTTCCTCAGGAAGCCAGGCAAAACAAATGAACACACACATGCACACACACACAAAAGCCTAACCATTTAAAGATTTTTTCTGTATTTTTAACCCACATGAAAACTACAGAGGCTACATCACCCTATAGGTGAGTAACCTATTTTTAACCTTTCTCCTCAAGGCAAACATGGTGTAACTAGCATTTACCAGCCTACTAAAAGCTGTCAGAATGAATCTAGTCTACGGATTATATTTATTGCGTTGGTCAGTGCTAGCAGGCTTTATAACCCTGCATGGACCCTTGTTGATACTCCTACATATGGAAATAGAGCACATTATCATTCTGAAAAAGGGGGCAGTAACTATCATGTTAACTGTTCTGCTATGACATGAATTTTTCTCTAGTCCTTAAAAATTCCTTCAGTAAATAGAAATAGTCCTAGCAACAACCCTGATATAAACACAAATGTGTTTCCTGAAAAGCAGGAAGCAGCTAACAATCATATCATATGACCTGCTAAATACAGAAGAACTTTGCTGGGGTTTTTCCAGGACATTAAAGCACATTTCCACGTGACCTTGCGGGAGATGACTATTGCCCAGTCTGCTATTACTGGAAAATCCTTCTTCTCGGTAACAGAGACACTTTACACATTTTATCCTGCTTTATGAAATTATAACCATGGAGTCATAGACTCATTTAAGTTGGAAAACACCCTTAGGATCATCAAATCCAACCATCAACCTAACACCACCACCAAACCATGTCCCTTTGCGCCACGTCCACATTCATCACCTTGCAGGGCTCCATTTCTATTTCAGCCATGTGAAAAGCATAAGATGAGAACACTCGAGGGTCTGCAGCTCCACATGGCCCCACAGTTTGTCTGGACCATGAAGGCATTTGGTTTTTTTTTTTGTGAAAGCTGGATCTCCCACATGTGCAATACAAGTATTCAATTTGCTGTTAACTCTGTGATACCACTGCTAGGACTGACTGCCAAGATCCTTGTCAGCACTGCCTACCGGGAGTAAAGAACCACCTGGGCTCTCCCCGTCACTTTGGAGCACCAAAGAACTGTCCAGTGGAAATGAACTGCTCTAGGCTCACACCAGCCTCAGACTAATCTCAAACTAATCCAGACTTGGCCTAGCAGTCAGATATTCCTTAATCCACATCCTTTCTGTCATAAATGGTCGTGACACTCCCTAAAATATAAGCATGGACCTCTTTTACTATTTAATCTTTTGCTTCCTCACTTAGGAAAAGATATTGAGTAAAAATCCATTTTAGAGAATTTATATTGTGTTCTTATGGTAATCTATTTATAGAATGAACCTCATGGACTCAGTCAGATGAAGCACCTAGAAAGAAATCTTTAGACATTTAGGTGCCTTAAACTTCCAAGAGGCATTTACTGGGTTTTAAAACACATCCATAAGTAATCCATGGCAGTTAAGTTCACAGTAGGATTTTGAAACTCCGAGGTGTCTTTAAAAATCCTGGACCAAGCCTACGAAGACTTAAAGAGAACGCAGGCTTTTGAAGATGCACGTTGTAATGGCAACTGCGTCTCCTAAGTCAGCTGAACTGCTAAGTAAAACACCAGCATGGATGAAGGGGATTCAAAGGTACATTTACATTCAATGACCAAGAAATGGGTGTTGCTTCTTTTCAGATTACTAGCAATAAAACACAGGGAAGCTGCAGGTTGGTTCAGGTCTGACTGAATATGAGAACATATTTAAAATGTGTTAAAGTGAAATGCAAATACTTTGGGTAAGCTTTCTCACCGCTGACAATTCCACAGCCTGACACTTATTTCACTGGGTTGCTTTGTATGTGTGGGAAACTGGCTAAAGTTTTGGCCTCTGAAGGACATTGGACCAACTGCAGATGAACCTTTTGAAGAAGACAGCCACTTGCTGGTACAAACGGCTTTTCAGGACACGTGTGAACTGAAGACTCTACTACAATATTCTCACTGATTCTTTTACCCCTTCACTGGCCTACATAAGTCTATTTTTTTCTTCCTAATTTCAATGTAAAACTACTATTTGATTCAGAAGGCTGCTGTTGGTTATGGGATTAAAGGCTTATCTCCAGGAACAATGGCAGGTGGGGGAACCCCAATAACATACCCATGGAAAAGGAGCCTTGGCCCCGACTCCTCCCAGAGAGGGATCAGCCCATGGGCCGGGTGTGACACCCATCACAGTGAGTCAATGGGAGAGGCTCGCTGTACTCCTGGGCCTTACTGCCTAGGGGCATGGGACTCAGCAGGGAATGCAGGGGAACAGAGTCTTTGGGGTCATATAAGACTTACCAGGGAATGCTTAGAGGAGGAGTCAGAGGTAGTGAAATGAGGGGCTGGAGGGGAAGGTGGTTTGGTGAGTAACAAGCATGGAAAAATAAAAGGATTAGGGGTTAAAATGGGCCCACTGAATGTCTAAGACCAGTTAGTGGATGAGGGACCCACAGTGTATATGTGGGTGTGAATGCCTTAAACTGAAGCAGGGTGGTGGGCCTCTGAGAATAACACTTCCAGGTGCCAGCAGCTGGGAAGACCTGGGGTCCAGGAGTCAACTACTGAACAGGCGAGTGTCTAAGATCAGCTACTGGAGGGATCCATATTGTATAATGTGTACGTACACATATCTATTTTCCATGAATGGGCTTTTGCCCTGATAAGCCAGAGAAAGCAGCAGGATGAGGACACTGGTGCTGTTTGTTTGCATGTGTGCCGTGTTTTGTATTCATGCCAATCGGTGAGGCTGGACGTGTGTGTATAGGTGAGGGATGTGTGTGTGTGCCCATTGGGAACATAACACTCAGTCCCTCCACTAGCTGGACTTGTGCTAGTGGCATCAAGCTGTGGCAGCCACACTTCTATGCAGCTAGCAGATTTGGCAACCCTAACAACTACCTTTTGGTTTTATGTCCTTACACCACTTAACATAGCAGGTTCTTGAACTATGCCTAGGCTATTTTGTGCCACGAGAGTAAACCTGTTTTAAAAATCCTAATTCCGATGTTGTAATGGTTATAGGAATGATCTGAGATCCTGCCATCAGAATGCAGGATAGCTTACCACTGAGAAGTCTAGTGCTGCTCTTGCACACAGGGTCTGAAGTTGAAAGTCCTTATTCACACAGGTCTTCCACAGGTAGATTTCATAGCTGATAGCTATGCCTGATTAACAGAAGAGGTATTACTCTTCCCTTGGTTGAGATTAGCGAGAAGCAAAGCCCAGGTGACAGATTTACTGGAAAAGGTGGAGAGAGAGCAATCCAGAGGCTGACTTTTAGAAAGTGGCATACTAGCAGAAATGATCCTGACAAGATAAAATGCTCTGATGGCAAGTATGAGACACAACAGTGTATTAAAGGATCTGCAAAGCATGGGGAAAGCCAGGCCTGAAGGCATATTCAAGGACATATAGATTCAAGAAGAGCCCAAGATGACCTCAATAATCAGGTTACTGAGCAAATGACTTGCTCATGGATCTCTTCCAAAAATGCAGATCACAGACAGAAGGACATTTTTTTGAGTCCTTCTGCAGAGAAAAATGCACATCGTATCCAATCCTGTGGTGCTGACTGCTTGCGAGGCAAACGCACTGATCCTCCAGCTGCTTCACGGATGTCAGAAAGGCATTTGACTCAGCCTAGCGTGGTGTTTGTGGGCTACTCAGAGGTCATCTGCAAGAAACTGCTAGTTCTGCTGAAAAACATTTAGGGAAAAGAGAGTTTGGTGCCCAGAGCACATGAGCACATGGTCTAGCTGATATCAGGCATGTTACAGCAACATAGGGGCAGGTAGAAAGGAGGAGGCCGCCTAGCCTAGGCACAGATTTGGGGTTATTTAGGGGTCATATATTAATTTACTGGGCTTATTTTAACTTTGTTCACACTGGAGGGAGCACCCAAGATTTTTGTCCTGGAGAATTCCAGCTGGGTCACCTTTAACCTAACATGTTTCTTTAATGCTTAATTCTTTTTAAACATGAGTGGGGTTCTGCAACTGTGGCCTCAGGGCTGGTCCTGCACAACCAAAGAGATGTGTTCAGACAGCGAGGATGTGCATGGATAGATGAATGCCTCCTACCTGGGCTATGTATCAGAATAGGCTATCTAAGTGGCACTGGAAGTGGCATCCCACCAAAGAGTCACAGGGACATTAAAACAGACAGCCACGCTAGCCAGCTTTTCTCTACCTGGGAGACTGAAACAGCTACCTAAAGGGATCCCAACGGAGACTCGGCAGTTCTGGGAACCTGTTTCCTGTCTGGAGGGGGCAGAAAGTCTCCCTTTTCATTAAAAATCAAGCTACGCAAGCCATGCATCCTCCAGGGCATGCTCTTGTGGCCACACGAGCTTTCTGGGAGGCTGCTCCACAAAATCTCCTCATCGTCCCTGTGACAAGCGCCAGGCGGCGGCTCTGTGGGACCTGCCAGCAAAACCACCCCAGAAAGCCGGGATGAGAAGTTAGCCGCTGACAGGACAGCGAGGAGGAGGCACGATTTTATGGTTCCCACTGCGGCTGTGACACGGGGCACCCTGCCACAGCCCTCCGGCCCGCGGCCACACCGGGGGCCGAGCCCCCCCCTCCGCGGGGGCCGAGCCGTGGCCGGCATGGGGGCGGCCGTTGGGCGGCCGTTGGGCGGGCGGAGGGGGGCGGGGGGGTCCGCGCCGCCTCGGAGCCCATAAAGCGCCGCCTGCGGGGGGCAGAGCCGGGACGGGCCGGCACGGCAGGGCGAGGCTGAGGCGATCGTGCCGGGGCTGGGGTCGCCATGAGGGAGATCGTGCACATCCAGGCGGGCCAGTGCGGCAACCAGATCGGGACCAAGGTGAGCCGGGGGGCGAGACGGGGCTGCCGCCGCCGTGCCGCCTCTGCTGAGGGAGCCGCGCCCGGGTGGAACCCTGATGGCCATAAAAGGCTTTGGGAAGCGCCGAAAGCCAAGTTTTTACATTTTTATTTAAATTATTTGCGTTCAGCGAGGGCGGGAGGCCGAGCAGCCCCCTCCCGGCGCCGGGGAAGAGCCGTCGGTGCGAAATGGCGGGGAGGGCCGGGTCCGTGGGGCACGCCAGGAATCCGGCAGCTGCCCGGCCGCCGCCCCCAGCTCGGCGGGGCACTCGCTGACCCTCCTCTCCTGCTCCTTCTCCTCCCCTAGTTTTGGGAAGTGATCAGCGATGAGCATGGCATTGACCCAGCCGGAGGCTACGTCGGTGACTCAGCGCTGCAGCTGGAACGGATCAACGTCTACTATAATGAATCATCCTGTAAGTGTGGGGCGGGGAGCCTGTGGGGAGGGACGCAGAAATTTGGGGGAGAATGGGTCTTTGTGAAACTGCACCACGCATCTGGCTGCCCTCCTTGCTTGCTGTCAGCCCCTTGGCACCTGCTAGTGTACCGCAGGTGGGGAGAGGTAGCACGAGGGAATGTCCCAGTATGGGCACGGCCACAGGGTCTGGAGGTGGGAGTTTGTTTGTGCTGGGTGTTTGTTCTTTTAATGTATGATTAGTTCATCAGATGTGTCATATTGGTTGTCCCAAATTAAACTGTTGGTTATGTGAGCCTATGTCTGCAGTACACAGATTTCAGGATGGAGAGGGTTGGGCTAATGGCAATTCATTAATAAGTTGCTAAAAGTGCCCTGTCTGTGATCTGTGAGCCAGTCTGGTGTTGGGGGTAAAGTGGGGACAAGGAGTCCTTTCAGCTCTTGAGAAGAACCCAAGAGTGCAAGCATTTCAGCTTAGGTTAATATTATTTACCTTAGTTTCCTTGAACAATTCCAACTATATTGGTTGCTCAGAGAAGTTGTGGATGCCCCATACCTGGATATGTTCAAGGCCAGGTTGGATGGGGCCCTGGGCAACCTGATCTAGTGGGTAGTATCCCACTAGATGCCCATGGCAGTGGGGCTGGAATTGGATGATCTTTAAGGTCCCTTTTAACCGAAGCTGTTCTAGGATTCCTTTTTGTGCTTTGTGGTAGAGATGCTAATCTGCTACACCATGTAGCGCTTTCATTGGAGGTGATTCCTTCAAGCATCAAGCTTGTGAAGTGTTTCAGGAATGTTTAGACAAACTCTTCACTCACCCCATGATACACAGAAAAAAGAGCTTACAAAATGTCATGTACCGTTGACATCTGATGTCAAGTCTGTTGAAGTGGAATTGATTTCTTCCTATGATGCTGAGATTTTTTTTTTGCTACCATGACTTCCTGTTTAGGAAATACATATGTGCAATTTATATTAGACTAATAATATATAATATAATTGCATGTAAAGAGCTATAAGTGTTTTAGTTTTTTTCAGAACTTTAAGGGTGTGTGTTTTTTTGATTGCAGCCCAGAAATTTGTACCAAGAGCGGTCTTAGTGGACTTGGAGCCGGGAACCATGGATAGTGTGAGATCTGGTCCTTTTGGTCAGCTCTTTCGGCCTGATAACTTCATCTTTGGTATGTAGATGTCACTTAAAAAAAAAAAAAATCCAACAGGTGTTCAATTACCAAGCGAATGGTCAAAAAGCATTTAAGCTATGTTGCCTCCTCCCTATTCCCAAGGGATCATTAGTACTCTGAAGCCTTAATAGCTTAACAAAGCAGTTCCAATTATCTAAGTCAGCCAAAAGATTCCATTAACTGAAAGAGTCATTCTTCTGTTAATTGTTCCTTCAATTAGGAAACTACTGAAAGTTTCCTATGATACTCAGATAGTGTACACTTGCTTTCAATACCGATGAACTCTACAGAAATCCTGAGAGTACTTATTTACAACAAAGTGCATGGAAATTCCGCAGGAAATGTAAAGGAGGAAAGAAAAACCCTCAACCACAAACCAACCAGGCTGTTCTTGACTTGAATTGATGTTAATTGCTTGATATGAAGTTGTTTAAAGGCTGTGTAGTTTAGCTTCTTCAGCAGAGCCTTACAGTATGGTATAGTAAACAGTAGAAGACAACCGACTTTAATATGAAAAACACTCATATATAGCTGGTTATTAGGTTATTTTCCAACATAATGAGGAACAGTCTGAGAGCATGTGAGGAACTTCACGTTTTGCAGTGTTCTTGGGCAGGATGGTTCTGGCCTTGATTGTTCTACGTTACACTTCTGTAGTACTTTCCACTGAAGCTTAAAAGTGCACATTACCATGAGTCAATTTCATAGCATCCTTATGAAGTACAGAAGCATTATCAATTCCTTTGCACTGAAGAAGAAACAGCGTGTGAAAGTCAAGTGATCCACTTGCTCAAACAGGAAGTCTGAATGAAAGCCACCATGAGAACTCACATGTCCTTCTGGTTTCCAAGTCTGTACTAGCCACAAAACACATTTCCTCCTGCCAAGGCAAGCTTAGGTTGCAAGTTAGTTTGGTATATTGTGTTAACATGAAGAAGGAACAATGCCAGGGACAGACAGAGAAAAGATAAACATTATTTGGGTGGTGTGAAACAAACTGCAGACCAGACTGTTGCTGTTGAGGTAGGGAATAAGAAGCCATAGCGAGTCACTTTAAGTCTTTAACTGACTTCAAACTTTTAATGCTGTCCCCCTTCTTCTCCCATATACTTCATGCAGTGTTTTTAAAGGCATCTTACAAAGGAATTTTAAGTTACAATAAGTAAGCTTGGGATAAAAAGCCGTAGGCAGCTTTACAAAACATTTTTATATTCAGGTTTCTGCTTTTACTCCCTTTCTCTTGCATGGATGACATCAGCCACTTGAAAGTGAATTCACTTGTCCTTTGGAAATACCTGAACTGGAACTTCACCATTTGGCGTGTCACCAGTAATACCAGAGCAAAATCAATTCAGTGTCTTCAGTACAATACAGCAGTTAGTTCACTGTGCTCCCTTCCTGCCAAGCTAACAATGAACCAACAGCATGTGATGGATTCGGATCTGATGGAGGCCCCTGCCAGCATCAGGCACGGTCCTCCCAACCTGCTGAATAATGCAGAATGGCTGCCTGAGTGCTGAAGTAATGATCTTCTGTGTCAAAAGCCAACAAAGCATTTTGTTTTCTCTTTTTAAATCCAGCCTGGCCAACAGAGGATTTTGTGACAGACGCTGGCTGTTCCATATTGCTGTGTCACAGGCCATTAGGGCTCATTCTGATGGAGATGTTTGCAGTCTCTGCTTGTATAAACGCATCTGTGTGCACATCTCTATAGCGAGTAGCTGTGGGCCATCAATCAGAACTTCATTGAGGTATACAGGGTACCTAGTCACACGCTCCAGATACAAGAATTTTAGCCCAGACCAGCAGGAGATTGAGACAGATGCAGACATAATCCTTGTGCTTTAATGTTTGTGTTGACAGGGTACTGATCAAAAAGGTGAAGACACACAGGTGAAATGAGCTAGCTGCAGGAGAGCAGCAGGTCTCCTGGCCTCCTAATGGCATGGGGGTTGCCCACCAGGAACCACTGTGAGCAGTCTGATGTAGCTCTTTTTTTTAATGAGCTTTTAAGCAGTAGTATACAAGCTACCAGTCTTTCTTCCCAGATTTGTCGTTTATTTCAAGCAGTGGAAAGAGGAAAAGAGAGAAAGAAGACTGCAGGATATGGTTGCTATTTTGGAGATTAAAAAATAAACAGTCTCTTAAACAAATGGCTTCCGTGCATGTGCAGCTCAGCCTGAGCATATGTAATAGTTCCACAATTCATTGGAGGAAAGAAATAGTGGTGGGAAGATTTGGAGGTACCAACAGCACAGATCAGTTGTGGGATTACTTGTAGACTTCCTTTAGATCTCAGAAAATGCACAGTGAGAAGAGGCAGAGGCAGGATGCTAGAGACTGGCTACATACAATACAGAGCTTATGGGACTGGTGAAAGATCTGCCAAGTCCTGATTTTTGTGGATACATGCTCATTTTCCATGCTTAGATTTAGTCTAGGTGGAGTCTGACAATTCTGTGTGTTTGCCTAAGATTTTCAGAGGTTTGGTGGGTTACCTGATAAGTGGGGAGCATCCGGTGGGGTTTCACAGTCATGGTCAAGACTTCCAGGTGTATGGCAGCATTGTCATACCCCTGGCACCTCCACCCTGTATGGTATTGTAACAGATAAGAAGTCTGGAGCTTCCAGGGATTATTGTACGCTTCTGGTGGTGGTCTTATGGTGCTGTAGAGCCAGGGATTCTGCCCAGCTTACTGGACATGTGCATGTGCCCAGAAGGAAATCTCCAAGGGAAACAAGAGAACCTAGGCAGGTGGCTGAGAAGTAGGTGGAGTGGGATGTTATCACAGAAGCAGCTGATAGTTACAGGGTGGAGGGAAACAATTAGGATTGGTGAAGGCAGTCACTGCTACAGTTAAACTGTGATTTAAATACAAAGGTGCTGTTAGTGCAACAGAGGGAGGTGGCAGTGATCCTGTGGGCTTCTAGGAGTTTGTGCTACTCAGATTCTGACAGAGTCTGATGCAGTGGATAGCCTGAAGGAGAACAGGTCCACCTCTGGATTAGCCATTTTACCTCCTAACTTACTTTGCAAGCTAAGAAAAAGCAAGTAAAATCAGTCTCTGATTATTTTTTTTCCATGAATATGTATTTTCCACATTTTCAAGAGTAATCACCATTCTCTTCTTTCTCCATTCTTTGTTCCTATTCTCTCCTTATCTTACTGCCTACTGGAGAAGGGCGATACAGTGTTTGCACAAGGGACAACCTGCAAAATATAGTCCTAAACTCAGAATTTGGCCTTGTTAAAATCCTTCTGCATCTTAGAGCAATGTTTTGTTAATGGGCAGCCTGCTGTGTTATATGGATCCCTGTCTGTAGTAGGAGAGCTGCTCAAGCACACCGCGGGTTGTTGCAAGCATATTTAATCATGAAAGGATATTACTTTGTGTTTTGCCCAGCTGGACAGGAAGTGCTGAGCTTCCTAAAGTCAAAGTGAGAAAAATACAGCAGTGCGTAGAACAATGCATCAACTAACTGAATACATCATGAGTAAACCAAGTGTTTTTGCAGTGAAAATCAAGTGTATCATATCTGAACAATGCCCCAGCAGGCAGTTTCCCAAGTTCGTATGTTGGGCACCAACACACACACACACTGGAAATTGAGACATGGTATTAGGAAGGAAGGGAGGACGTAGAGAACAATGTAGGGGTTGACAGCCCTGTACCTGCTTCTGAAAATATTGCTCCTTCTGATGACCTCTCACAACAGTACTGCTGGCTGAGTTTGGTGGCACAATGTGTGTATGTAGCAGTCACTGTGAGGAATGCGAGTATTAAAGGAAAATGGAAGCCAAGGGGAGAAAATTAAGGGCTTGTGAAATGCAAATAATCCAATTGTACAAGTTGCTTTGCAGATCCTGAAGAACAGTGAGTTTCTAGGGAAATGAGTAGAAGTTAAAAGGCACTTAGTAACTCCCAAGTTTTTGAAATAACATTTGTGAAGTTTCTGTTCATCACTATTTTGATTCAGGCTAGGTAACCGTGAATTTGAAAAACTACAGTTCTTGATATAGCAAGTTAAAAAGAACTTCAGAAGCCCAACCTTACCCTTGAATGACAACAATGCCTCCTGTCTGGCAGTAGCAACTCATGGGAACAGTCCAAGAACCTTTCATTTAGAAATGGGTATCTGTGATTTAGCTTTGTATACATCATGGTCCTTATAAACTGAGAGCATTTAAATATAAACAGTCTCCTTGTGTTTATGGAATAAGCAGGATTGGGAGTGTGAGAGCTTTCAAAGCGTGGAGTCAATGCCATCTCTGCATTTACGGAAAGTTAAATACCAAAAAACAGAAAGCCACCCAGAGGCATAAATGAAAACAAAGGGGGATTTGAGACAAAAGGAGACCATATTAAAAAGCTTGTAGATACTGCTGAAAACATTTGTAGGCAAAACTGAAGAGCTCAGTTACCTACCTGACAGATTTATAGCAGCTTTTCTTTTTTTTTTTTTTCCTTTAGCAGATGTGATGTGTATCAATTTGGTGTCCAAATGCCAAACCCTACCAATAACTTTGTATATATTTTTTTCCCCTATTGTATGTTGTTTTAGGACAAACTGGTGCAGGAAACAACTGGGCCAAAGGACACTATACAGAAGGGGCAGAGCTGGTTGATTCCGTACTTGATGTAGTAAGAAAAGAGTGTGAACACTGCGATTGCTTGCAAGGATTTCAGCTCACTCATTCCCTGGGAGGAGGGACAGGGTCTGGCATGGGAACCCTGCTCATCAGTAAGATACGAGAGGAATATCCTGACAGGATAATGAATACCTTCAGCGTCATGCCCTCCCCAAAGGTTTCTGATACCGTGGTGGAGCCTTATAATGCTACGCTCTCGGTCCACCAGCTGGTTGAAAATACAGATGAAACCTACTGCATTGACAATGAAGCTCTGTATGACATTTGCTTCCGCACGCTGAAGCTCACCACTCCAACGTATGGCGACTTAAACCACTTGGTTTCCGCTACCATGAGCGGGGTAACCACATCCCTGCGTTTCCCTGGCCAACTCAACGCTGACCTCCGGAAGCTGGCAGTAAATATGGTCCCGTTCCCCCGCCTTCACTTTTTCATGCCAGGCTTTGCTCCGTTGACAGCCCGAGGCAGCCAGCAATACCGAGCACTCACCGTTCCAGAGCTCACCCAGCAGATGTTTGATGCCAAAAATATGATGGCAGCCTGTGACCCAAGGCATGGGAGATACTTGACGGTGGCTACCGTCTTCCGGGGTCCCATGTCGATGAAGGAGGTTGACGAGCAGATGTTGGCCATCCAGAACAAGAACAGCAGCTACTTCGTGGAGTGGATCCCAAACAACGTCAAGGTGGCAGTGTGTGACATCCCGCCTCGTGGCCTCAAGATGGCTTCCACGTTCATCGGCAACAGTACTGCTATTCAAGAACTCTTCAAAAGGATCTCAGAGCAGTTTTCAGCCATGTTCAGAAGAAAGGCCTTCCTTCACTGGTTCACGGGAGAAGGAATGGATGAAATGGAATTCACAGAAGCAGAAAGCAACATGAATGATCTGGTGTCAGAGTATCAGCAGTACCAAGAAGCTACAGCAAATGATGGAGAAGAAGCGTTTGAAGATGAGGAAGAAGAAATCAATGAATAAAGAAATTAGGTATGCTATTTTCCAGGCCAAGCTCTCACATCTGGACTTGCAATAATTAGGCTTACAAATCTGTATCTAGGCTTCCAAAAAAAAAAAAGAAAACCAAAAAGGAACACGAGTCTCAGATGCTAGTGGTGCTCTTCAGAGTATACTGAGGTCACTGGGGACTGAGGACATTCAGTGTTTCTGAAAATCAGGCTATTTCTGTTCATGAGACAAATGTAAGGCATTCGGTTAAGACTTTGGCCTAGGAGTCTGAGCACAGAGGTTGCTAGTTTGGGATCTTTTTTTTTTTAACCCAAACAAATTTGTCTTCCATAAAGTTGTACAAGAAGTAAAATACGCATGAATATCTACAAATGGAGCTGCACTATTTTCATCCAATTTTGAGTAAGAAAATCTTGTGGGTTTGAAGTATTCATTCTGTACTGAATGTACAATACTGAACTGCCAGGAACAAAAATTTACTGATAATAAAAAGAAGAAAAAGCTTTTAATGTTTCTGTACAGTAGGTATTATTGATGACATTTGACTCCAATTCTCTAAAAGCGGAATAAAAATGATTAGTATCCTCAAGCAAAAGTGTTCTGGGCGGTCAGTGCTGCGTAAATACTGAGTGAGCTGCAGGCTGGAGCTAAGCCGTGTGGCTTCATCGCTTGTTGCTGGGTCAGCATGGGTGACCTATATGAAATCCGTCCATTTGTGGTACGTGCTTTAAGGACCAACGGGGTGTAAACTGGCAGCAGTTGGTGGTGTTCCTGGCATCTGTCTCCAGTCCACCTTGCCCATAGATGAAAGTCAGATACTCCAGGGAAGGTGGTGGGAGAGGAGGCACTGGCTGTGTGTTGCTCCATCGCCCTACCCGGGTTTACTTCACTGCCCCTCGGGGTGCCGTGGACATCTTGTAACCAACACTTTTTCACATCACTGGGTGGGCTGAGGTTAAAGTACAGATAAAAGTGTTTATCCACGATATTCAAAACAGCTGGCAAAATGAAGGATGAACAACAGCTAATCTGCTTACACAACCCAAAAGGTCTCTGTCTTGCCCAGCTGATTTGCTGGCTTGACAGAAGGCCTGCTGGGTATCCACTGTTCATGCGCGCTTTGTGCTTCTGGTCGTATCAATTAAACAGCCCTTCTCCATTAGAGAGCCTCCACCAGAACACTCTGTCTACACGGAGAGTCTTATTTAGGTCAGTTTCTAGGCAACAAAACAAGCAAACAAAGGAAAAACCCTGTGGAAATCCAAACTTCATGTGTTTCAGGAACTCTTTGCTCTTTTTCTTCTCGCCTTCTGAAGCACTTTCTAAGCAATGGTGTTGCTCAATACTTAAAAGGGCACTTCACAAGCATAATTTCCAAAGATCCTAAAAAGATGATCTTTGGTTAATCTTGGAATCAGGGAATAAGACCTGATAATTATAAAGTGTCTGAGCCATGTAACTGTTCATCGTGTAAGCTGAAGCTGTCGGCTCAATTTTGTTCCACACACAGCTGGAACGAACCGAATTTTAGTCAAGGACAAGTACAAGCACTAGCCTAGCGTCTTTGGGTGAAGTAGGACCAGCCATCTCTTCTTACCTGCTGGAACTTTGTTTCATTGTAACACAGAATTCATTACTGGGTCCCAGCCATAACTTCTGGTAGTATTAATAAAATTAATTTTTTAAAAGTTAATACTTTAAAAAATGCCAGGGATGTTGGAGATCCTGAATAGCTGAGGGTTCATTTAGTGAGCCAGCCTCTGCTTTGTTTTTCCTACACTGACTCAAGCCAGAATTCCACCTGGAACCTGGGAAATCCAAGTTTGCAATGTCCCTGATCCTGGTTTGACTCAGTCACTCTTTTATGTGCATTTGCTGGCAACTGTTGGATGAGGCTTTCTAGAAGGTATTGAGTGGGGGAGGCAACTTAATGCCACCTTTAGAGGGGAAAAAAAAAAAAAAGGAGACAGCTCTCGCATGTGATTTTAGAAAAGAAAAAAACAACCAAAAGCACCCATATGACCCAGGGTCCTGTAGCAGGAACATCAGTAGAAGACCAGCTTGCATGAAAGCAGTAAGAGCCCTGGGAAGCTGGAAGGCTTCCTCTTCCTTTACATTCAAGCAACTTTCTAATCATCTTCCTTTTTTTTGACACAAACCAGAAGTCTCTTTTATTAATAGGTTTGCTGGACATTTCCTTCAGTTGCATTTCCTTTCAAGTAAGTTTCTGCTCTTAGGAACCTTTTATTTGGAAGTGGACCTGCTGAGTCACACCTGGCTTTGTCTTTTTCACATTCCTCCCTTTTGTTTTTCATTTCCCTGCTTTTTTTTCTGACCTAGTCCCCAGCACCCTTCCTTTCTGTGAGTAGCCCACTGTCATCGGCTCTCCTTTTTACTGCTTTGCACCTGGTGGCACGAAACATCACAGATGTGTGGTGCCAGGTCAAGCCAGACCTGAGTGCAGCTCCCGGTGCCACCCAGACACAAACACCTCTGCCAACCAAGCGTGAGATGGGGGGGGGGGGGGGAACAGCTTTACAGAAAATGAGCTCCTAGTCCAGTGACCACACTTTAAAACAGAGTGGGCGAGGTGTGCTGTGGGTGAAGGTGTGCTATCAGGCCAGAAGCAGGACCCTAGCTGGGTGGGGGACACGTTTTTTTTCAAAGCTGCCCTGGTCACAGCCAGCAAGGGCTCGGGCAGAGCCTGTTTTCGGACACGCTGCCCCTGCACGTGCTGCCTGGGCCAAGCTCCCCTTAGGCTCTTGATCTTTCCCCTCCTGAGCTCACTTTTCTCCCTTTCCTCTCTCACATTTTATCTCTAAGGATAGAAATCTCTAAGGAAAGCGTGGTGAACCCTTGGGAAAAGGGGCAAGGCTGGAAAAGAGGGTCTAGACCTGCGCCCTCTCCCAGCAGCAGGAGGAACAGGGAAGGCAGCAGCTCCCCGCGTGCTGCACAAGGCCCTGCTAGTTGAAGCAGCACTGCTCTGCGTTTACAAACAGACAGCATCTGGCTTTATTGGCAGCCACAGCACGGCCTGAACTTGATTTTCTTGACTGAAGCTAAACCACTTGAAGCCTTGCAGTTGTAGGCTAACAGTCCTCTTTAAAGGAGGAGGTTGGGTAGAGTTTAATTAGTTTTAATATCTTTGGTTGGATTCCAAGATCCCAGCACAGTCAGTTTCTGCCAATTTTGGCACAAAATACGAAAACTGACTGAGGTGAGGCTACACGAAGTAAGCTGATGCTCTCAAAACATCTCCTTAACTTGCTCTCAGAACTTGCATCTCCTGAACAGTATCAGAGACGTACCAATGGCAGGCTGCAAGTAAACCAGAGTGAAGTTTAAGCTCTATACAGACAGACAGACAGCACAAACACGGTGTAGGATAACACTTCCCAGAGAGGAGGTGATTCTTTTACAGTTAGGTGAAGACTGCAAAGAGTTCAGCTAGGGCACTTTTGGAGTGGCTGGGTATGGCTTGTGTTTGTTTTTTAAGGGTGTTTTGGGGCTAAAAAAGAAACAAGGAAATGCAGGATGGGGATGTCTAAGACATAGCCACGTTTAGTCCTCAGCACTGCCTGCACATCGCCTATGCCAAACAAGAAAAAAAAAGTTCCACTAAACGGGAAATAAGATGAAAAAACACGGAAATAAATATGAGTATATTTAAAGTACAGCACTGGACCCTGTGTAAAGAAGTCAGTCACTATGCCACGCGTGCCTGATTAAAGTTTGTAGATGTGAGGAAAGGGTTAACCGTTCTGCCCAGCAGCTGGGTACCCACTGCTTTCCTCATCAGAGCACTGTAAACACAGGCTGTACTAGGAGCAACAAACAGATTCTGTGACAAAAACACCCCACACCCTGTTCTGAGATAACCAGCTTTGGAGAAGAGCAAGGCCTCGGGGAGGCATAAACAGAGGGCTGGAGCCAGCCCAAGTCTGGGCACCTGCCCTGTGCTGCCGGGAGCTCTGCTTGGCAGGGAAAGGGCAGGGATCTGCAGCACCACGAGCAGTGTAGTAACCTGGCGGGATGTGTTTGCCCCGTGTTCTGCTGCAAGTGGGGTATAAGCTATTGCAAATGTTTGTGGGGGTGTCTCTCCCTCTCCTTTCCCTAAAGGACTAGGGGTCTCCTGACTCAATTTTAGTAAAAGCTTTGTAAATCTACCCCTGGGTCTCGTTTCCTCAGTCACAGACATCCTGAGTCACTTTCATGACATAAAATAGTTTATTATAGCAGTAAATCAGTCACTCTAAACTGTGTTTCCTGTAAGAAAAGAAGTTTAGTTTTTTAGTTTTATTTAGGATGCTTACTTGTTTATTGTGCATTCTGCAACAAGAAAATCAGAAGTAGCCAGTAGTAGTTGTTAAACATTGTTTAACAACTAAAAAAGGCCCAGTAAGCACACCCTGAATTACTCTTTGCCTTGCTCCCCTAGTTCCCCTCCGATGCAAGCCAGGCAACATCACTGGTGGCAACAGCTTCATCATGAAAAAGTAAAATAATCCCAAAAGAATGATTTCCATAAACAATTTACTTCAAACAACTCAAGCAAAGAGCTTGTGTCTGACCTTTCATAGTCACGCCCCCCCCCCTTTTACCACCCTACTGCTTTCCAGCATGTTGCAATGTGCAGATGGAATCAATCACCGATTATCCCCCTATAACTCAGAGGGCAGATTAAGCCTTGAATAATTTGTTATCCAGAGGTTTTGTTTCTTCTCAGTCCCTTATAAAAAACAAAACAAAACACAGCCCACACCCCTTCCCTAAACCAGGCTCCCTCTTTTCTCTAGGACAGGGAGACTGCCAGTTAACTTCTCTACAGCTGAGTTCTCTAACTAGCACAGCCTTGGCATGCAGCAGGTAAGCCAAAGGCAGTTACTGAGCTCAGACAACTGCACTAAACTAGGCAGAGAAAATTATTACCCTTTGGTTAAACAAACCAATGACACTCAATCTGATTTAGTATCTTTGGGTTGGCAGCAGGTTTTGGTAAATTAGGATAGCAAAATGGTTTTCACAAATAGCCAAGTTTTATGCTCGAGATGCTCTGTATTAAACTGAATTCTGTACCAAGAAATCATGAAAAGAAAAAAAAAAAAAAAAACTTTGCTCAGAAAAGTACTGATTTTATTGTCTCAAACTGTATTTACACAACACATTCATATGTTCAATATCTTACAGAACTCTGTAAAAAAACCTGACCAATAAAACTGCAGGAGCCAAACTAAGTTTCAGACTTAAGGACACTGAACCATGAGTACGTTTTAAGATATTTAAGCGGGTGTTCAGTTTCACTGTCAACTTACATGGCAGTGCTCTGTAAACAAATTCTTTTTAAAATCAAAATGAAGGGCGGGGAGAAAAAGGGTCAGATGAAAAAGCTGTTAGTTCTGCAAAGCTAGCACTTTCTAAGATCAGACTGTTGGCCAAGTATTCAACAATGCATTTTGTATGATTCTGCTTTGGAAACGAGTCACATACAGGTCTATTTTAGATCAATAATCAAAAACTTTTTTTTAAAATAAGCGTACATACATTTGAAAAAAAAAGAGACCAGTGCCACAAAGTTTGTGCATGAATCTGAACTGTTTCCGTGTTTGAGAGGTTCAGTTCTGGCATTCCACTGCAGCTCATCCACTGCATGTTTCTTCAGCTGATAAATGAAGGATGATCATCTTTTACCAGTGAACTGATGATATCACATATGTAAGCCGGGAGCAGAATATCCTCGTCTCATCACCAGGCATCACTCTTCCAGCCATCCCTAATACAGTTTGGTTGAATAAATATTTGCTTGTTTTGGAAGTACAAACTAGGTGAGTTTATTTCTCTCCCAGAGTGCAAGTCCGCATCACCGCACACGTTGCAGTTAAAAGGGTATCCCTCCGCTGATCTGCCTAGCGACCTGTTCATCTGTTGTCTCCTCTTTCTCTTTTTCTCGATCTTTGTTCCAGTCTTTAAGGCCTTCTGGCAGTGAAGTATCCTCATCCAAACTTCCTGTACCTTCGACAAATTCTTCATAAGTGGACTTTTCTGCAAACGGTCTCGGGCCAAGCAGGTCCAGCATATCACTTTTATCAAGCACTTCCTTTTCCAGTAGTCGTAGGGCAACCTGGAATAGCAGTAAGTTAAGTCACACACAATACACCAGTTGGTTCTCCTCCTTGGAGAGTGCTTAAGGCAGTTTGGGACAAGATTTATCAAAGTCAATCTGCTGAATTAAGGAATAGGTTGCTCAGAGTTCACTTAATACATGTTTTTTCTCCTCTGAGCATTCAGGTAGCAAAAATTCCATTAAAAAAGAATCCTACTTAAAAGATCTGGCAAATGCCTCTGCTACAGGCCACTGTTGCAGTTATTACTTCAGAACAAGTCTTTGGCTGCTGCCAAAAGGTTCCTGATGCAACAGATTAACCTATAGATCCAAACAAGTGTTCTCTGCCTAACAGACCTGATGGTTTGACAAGGCTGCTGTTAGGTTATAAGCTACAGGGCACCATAAAAGATCAGTGTGTATAATATTGTGCACGTGTAGTTCATAACCTTCTTGGGCCAGTGAGCATACTGTTCAGTGGAAACAATATTCAGTGATCTTTTTCAGAATGGTGACCTACGACACCACCGTTTTCTGAATCCATACAAACTTCATCTTCTTGTCAGTAAGCCTATCAGATCCGTGCCCATCCTGGAAAATCATCCTGCTGCATCAGGATTTCAGGCATGGAAGAAGGGAATATGCACAAGGGCTGCCCCAGATGCAGCAAAGCAGACTACAGTAAGTAGCCAGAATTCATGAAAGGAAGATAGATTTTTTTTTTAATCTGAAGTTCAAAAGTAATTCAGACCAAGGAAATACTACATACCTCCCTGCTTAGAGAGCTCCTTTCAGTCTAATAATTTGGAAGCTTGGTATTTAGTTTTTATTATTATTATTTTTTTTTTTTTTTGGGGGGGGGGGGGGGGTGGCGGTTGGTTTTGGTTTGTTTTCTCCCTTCATACTGGTCTAGTACATTTTCCTGACATCTACTTAAGTAGCTGGACTCTCCTCTCCAACTTTGCAAATGAGTATTTACCATTGTGGTGAAGGGATGTTAAACAAAACATTCATTAGATCCTTGGGGTGTTCCAACACAAACATTTTTATTTACTTAAATCTTGTGGCACACTCTAAAGATTATATGGAATAACTTTCAAGGAAACTTTCTTATACACACACATTATTATTGATCTATTCACTTCAATTCAGATCCTGCCAGGTATCAGCTGGTGGCTGAAAAATTGTAATGCTTACCTTCTCTACTTCTGCTTTCTTCTCAGTCAGAAGGCTTAATGTCCGGTCATATGCAATGTTAATAAGCGACCGAACTTCTTCATCTATCAATCTGGCAGTTGCCTCACTGTAAGGTTTCTCTAATACCATGTCTCCTTGACGGGGGAGATCAAAGGAAATCTGCCCGACTTTTTCATTCATACCAAACTGGACAATCTGAAAGCAAACAGAGGGGAGATGGTGAGACTTTAGGGTATATTGATATAAATCTGGTAGACAAAACTGAAGCAAGGAAGTCATTTTACTATGATCCAATCTTTTCCTCTAAAGCCAACCCTCCTCTGAAAACTCCAGCCTACCTAAGCTTCTTAGTTGACCTTCACTTATTCCTTTTTAGTGATTAAAACCAAAGCATCCAAATACCACCATTTGGAGGTGGTTACTCTCGTGAAGTACATAATGCTTTGCTGTTTAAATGCCAAGAAATTAGAGAAAAATATTTCAACCTTTCTTAAGCTTTAACTCTTTTCCTTTACCAGAAATTCAAGTTAAGGATGAAAGTACAGGGTCTCAAAGATATTGTTCCATCATATGCTGTATGCTACTCCAACCACCCCTTACAAAAGGGACGTGAGTCTCATCTTGCTTTATTCTTTAATGAGTATCAGATCTGCTGGCTGCCAAATATACATGTTTTATTTTGCATTGTACTCCAGCAGAGGCAGAAATATATATTCACACTACTATTTACAGGTTCATTCCATCGCCACTATCATGTTCAAAATATGTTCAAAACTTTAAGTCCCTCGATCTCTCTGGAGACAGCATCTGCTTAATACAAAAAGCAATGTATACAAACTGAACATTTTCTGTTTAAAACTGAACAAGAGGCACTGAAGGCCAGATAAAGATTAGCATTACCAAGGATTTCACTACACATTTAACTTTCAGAACTGGCAAAACAAGAAGTTTACCAGAGACCAGCAAGGAGTTATGGCTGTAGGTGGACAGCAGGGGGAACATGACATGTGAGGGAAAAGTACTCAAAGTTATTTTTCTTGCTCACCTCATAAGCATCTTATAAAACTGGCAGCTTTTATGTTGACGCAGGAAATGGAATAAGCATCTAAGCAGTGCATAGCTACAATTAGATGAGTCACTACATTGATAAGATTTCAAATCACTTACCTATGCTAGTTAATATGGAACAAACTAGTGTCTTCACTGACAGCAAACAGTGCTTAAATACAAGGTTTTCTGGATTTAGTTACACATGCAAACTTGAATTGTGTCTTCAGACAGGGCAATTCTAGAAGTAGCAGAGGATCAAATCTGTGCCTAAATTTGATTTTGAAAGCATACATTTTCCACATGTATTTGAACACAACCGCAGCACGCGTGTTCCTGCAGGTAGATGCACGATAGTGTTCAAAGCCCATTGCACGGCCTCCTGCTGTAAAACTACCCTAAGACTCTGGAATCATCAGCATCTCTATACAACAGCATAACAGTCATACAATCTTTTATTGAGTCAGGTTTCAAGGGACATACCTGATTAAATCACATCCTTTAAAAACATTAATGTTGAACAGTAGAAATAGAAAACTGTAAGGAGGAGGAGTATTACTTAAGCACATACCTGAGCATATGCACTCTGTGTCACCTTCTTCAAGTCATCTTGGGCACCAGTGGTAATTCTTCCAAAGAAGATCTGCTCAGATACACGTCCTCCCAGAGTCATGCACATTCTGTCAAGTAGCTGCTCTTTGGTATAAAGATACTGTTCTTTTGGTAAATACTGAGCGTAACCCAGTCCTTTACCACGTGGGATAATAGATACCTACAATCAAAATTAACAGAATGATAGAACTGAATAGTGTTAAAAAACAAAGTATTTGTTGGTTTGACTTAATTATTTAATACCACAACCTATACCATACTCACCCTTGAAGTTTAATTCAGACATTATTTCCGTTTACATTTTTGCCCTCATTGTGATTTATCCTTACAAGCCCTGGCTAGCTCTAAACTGGGATAACAACTACTAGAATATCTGGAAAAGAAAGGTAAGACCACTGTAATATCTTTTCCAAAGATTGCATGGCATTTTAAAATCTGATAATTAAAATCTTTTAGTTACATATCGGTCTGTAAGTATTTCCATAGCAGACATCCCATTTCTGTGTCTCTAGTATTCTGAACAGGTAGTTTCCATGTTCACTAGAGCCCTTCCTTGCAGCAGAAAATAGTACTAGATGAATTTTAAGCTTGAAAGCCAGACAATATTAAGAACACAGCCAAGCAAAAACTATGAATGTCACAGCAAGTCTGGCTGCCTTTTCATTATCTTCAACGTGTCAAGCTGTGCATCCAAACTTAAATCAGCTTCTAGATGATTTCTGTAGTTGTATTCCTGAAGAGGCATGCACCTGCATAATCTTGTAAGATTAATTTAAACATCTGACCTGTACTAAAAGCCCCAGAGAAAAAGCAGTGATCAAATCAGGCAGGTTCACGGGAAGATCGTGTCCCTTTCACTTTCAAGAGTTGTTCATACTACAAACCCTGTAACACCCTACCAGTCAGAAAACAGTTAAGAAAGCTACAAGAAGTGAACCAAAACAAATGCTAACATTGACACACTTTCAATGTCTTTTGCAAGATGACATATTTTGATAACTTTCCAACATTAGGGAAAACAAACAGGAAAAAGAGATGCTGTCCATGCTACTTTTAAATTACTAGTTCATATTAACTTCCTTTACCTTTAGGAGTGGGTCAGCATGTTCCAAAAACCATCCTGCAACTGCATGCCCTGCCTCATGATATGCTACAGTCTTTTTCTCCTCTGGTTGCAGTACTTGTGTTTTCTTTTCCAAACCTTTACAAAATAAATTTGATTAATAGTTTCAGACATACTTTTCTCTACAGAAACCCTTATTTACTTAGAAATGCAGTGAGCAATACTTAGATGCCATGTACCCAATCTATTGGAAAAGTTGAACACAAAAGAAAACCTGCAGCTTCTAAAGATTTTTATCTTTCAGGTTTTATAGTAACCTTGTCCTTGATTAGATTTTCTAGTTTTAAATATTCTTTTAAATATTCTACTATTTAAATATTAAGAATATTTGAATATTCTTAAGAATATTCAAATGTTCAAACAAAACATTTGCTCTTTAAAAATCAAATAGTCTTCTACACTATTAAGGCTAGAAGCAGTTAAAAGCATTGCTAAATCCAAACAGCTGTTTTTCCTGGAAAGATTTTGAAAAAATTAGAAAGTGTTCTAATGAAATTTGTATCTCTGCCCCTTCCTCGTTTCAGAAGTCACCAAAATAGACCAGCAACTTACTTGCTGAATCCCATGTGTTTAGGGGGAAAAGAATGCAGTCCTTAAGAACAGAAAATTCAAAGCATGGCTTTGAATTTGAAACAAAACATTTTTAATAAACGACTGATGAAATGCACACCTACCTCCAATGACTCTTTCAATTGCTTGCTCAAAATGCTTTTGGTTTATAGCATCTGAGAGATGCCTTGCAGCAATTAAAGCAGCTTCGTTACAAACATTAGCAATATCAGCACCTAAAGACAGAGAAGGCATGAATTACCAATCATTTTCTGAAATTTTCTCTCATTCTAGCATAATCTTGTCTAGGTTTAGATTTTTACAGACTCTCATACAGCTTAAAACTAAAGGTAATGTACCCTGAAATAATTCATTACAAATATGATAATTTTTTGACATGGACTTAAATACATTCACCATGGTTCTCTGCTTTAGAATTTTTCTCTTAGTTAGAGTTAGAGAATGGAGCTCATGACTGGTGAGGTACTTGTTTGATTATTTAGGAGAATAATTTTCCTATATTATGGATCCAGTGTAGCTTAGATCTTGATGCAAAAGGATTCCTTCTAGGGACACCGCTGGCTTCAAGCCATCACACTTCTTGTAAACATTATTTACAGCAATACCGCTGAGATAGCTTGGTTTCAAAACAAGTGAAAAACCACATCAGTGTGGTTGCCAGAGATGTTGACAATCAGATGCCAGGAAAACAAACAGTTTTATTATAGACCACAAAAACAGTGAAAAATTCAACTATCAGTCACCACAGATATTAAATAGTTTAAACCACAAGCCAATATTGAAAGCTCGCACACCCATTCATAATTCAACACAAGGTTACAATACATTTTTCAGTGAGAAGATTCTACATCCAGAAACTGAAATTTCCCCAGAGAACGTGCACTCAAACTCCAAAAAAACCCAAACCCTCTGTAAGTAATGTTCAAAAAAATAAAACAAACATGTTAAAAGGAAAAACACGCATACCAGTGTTAGCAGTGAGAAAATTCTGGGATGTTTTTTGCTGAAGAGAGAAGAAACTGCCATTTCATGTCACCCTGACTGAGGGAGACAAACTTAAAACTCTCTTAAGTCTCTGAGCTGATCAAACAGGCAAAGAGTATTTCACACTGTACCAGCAAACAAAAGGAAAATAAGAGAACCAGCCAGATAAGATCAAATGTAAGAAAAACAAAAATAGTATGAAACAAGAATATATAGCATATGCTTATATAGTAAATGCAGAGAAAAGTGAAATTAAGAATTGCTTACCAGAAAAGCCAGGCGTCAGCGATGCGAGTTTTCTTGCTAGGTTATCTTTATTTAAGACGGTATCTAATTTCAGAGGTCTAAGGTGAACTTTGAAAATAGATGCTCTTCCTTTTATATCGGGGGGGCCTTTAACGTTAAAGAAATAAACATTTTTACTTTTCATGTGCAACTGAATGTGTGCAAGGAATATACATATCCATACGTAAACAGCTACAGTGATTTTGGTAGTATGTTACCCAAGCAGAAGCATACATTGATGCAAATACACTTACCAATGTAGATCTGCCTGTCAAAGCGTCCAGGTCTCATTAGAGCAGGGTCTAAAATATCCGGCCTATTGGTACCTGCCAAAATTACTACATTTGTGGTTGTATTAAATCCTGTTGAAGAAATACAATGGAAAATTTGTGTAAAGAACTTCCAAGAATAAAAAACAACAACAACAACAAAAAAACAGAAATAAACTGTCAACTTTACAGGCCCACAGAAGAATTAACAGTTCAAAGAAATTATCTTAAATCTGCAAATACTTATTTTTCTTACAGCATTGTCCAGCTTTTCATAACAAGCGAAACTGGCCTTGGGCTTTGCTTTGTGAAGTACCATACCAAATCCTAATCTACTCTTCCATTTGAAGACAAAGTAAGTGCTGAGTAAACTGCAGAACAACCATGGCTGGCGTCTGTGGGGGGTGTGTGTCTTTTTTCTAAACAAATGTTAGCAAATACCAGGCTGCAACAAAATAATTCACCACTATTCGTTCTAAGAAGCAAGCATTATTCATTTTAGGAAACATTTGCTTGCTAATACAAACACGATTTGTATTTAAACTGAACCCAGCTGTTGGTTAACAGGTCTGAAAAATGTTATCTGTTCTTTCATTTATCTGTTTCTCCCTCTGTTGTCACCTGCACACTTAGGCCTTGCATCTCAAACTACAAATGTTAACGTAATGATCAATACAGTCAGTACTTACAAGGACCTATGATTAGATCCTTGTTGCCATAATGTAATGTTAGAAATTGAGCACTTACCATCCATTTCTACTAGAAGCTGATTGAGTGTGTTCTCCTGTTCACTTTGTCCTCCAAAGTTTCCCCTTCCTCTCTTCCTTCCTACTGCATCTATTTCATCAATGAAGAGAATGCACGGGGCATTTTTACGAGCAAGAGCAAATAAGTCTCGGACCTTAATAGGAGAACAGAACAAACATCAACAAAGTTAGCAATTGGTCAAAAATGGGGCTGGAGCAGGGGCATGTACCTCAGTAACAATATCACTATCACTGACTGTGGCTGTTAATAAGTTTTCCAAATCCCCCAGCCAGCTCTCAGGGCAATAGGAAGTTATACCATGGCTGACACTCAGTGAGAATCATTAATGTGGAATCCCATTGATAGACAAATCCTTTCTCAATCCACAAATTAAGAATATAAATTAAATAAATTAAAAGTCTTAAGAAATAACCATTTTCCCTGAATAATTACATCTTCTCTAGATGTAATTATTACATCTTCTCTAGAAGATGTAATTATTAGAGTTGATTACATCAACACTAAAGGCCTACAAACTTCTACGATTTAAAGCAAGATTATTCTTAAGTTCTTCTTTAATGAAAAATACTACACGAAGAAATGAAATGAAAATAAGCACGCTACAACACAGATGTTCTTTATATCCAGGAAATAAAACATTTTAAGTTTTCCTGCAGTTAGAACAGAGTGATGTAGCTCCTACAGTGAAGCTAAGGCTTATTTACAAGCACTTACCATTATACTCTAACAATATGCAGTTATAAATATTGACTCAGCCTTCCTGTCTCTCCATTACATGGGCTAGGAAAACTGAATTCACCTCCAAACATTTATTCTGAAGTTAAATTAACTTCTTCCAGAAGTCTGAAAAAAATGGCTAAGTCATGAGTAAATCTAAAATCTGAAGTCCGATTTTTTTCCAGATAAGATATTGCCTATCAAACCCTAAAGTAACAGTTACACCACAAATGTGATTGACTTTAAGATGCAACATTACGATATTCCATTTGCAAACGTATCAGAAGGACTTCATTAAAACCAGTTCAGCAAGTCAACAAGACCTATAACTGAGGGATCTAACTGGCACAAACAGGAAATGAAAAATTATGGAAGAACTTTGACCTGAGTGAGAATTACTCAGATCAGAGCTTGGTACATTACAGAAGACTTCTCTGAAGACAGACAGAGTACAGCAGATGTGAAATGATACAAATTTTGGACAGGATGCTGTACCATGGAACGTCATTCTGATTTGTAGCCAGAATTTGAAAAAAAAAAAAAAAAAAAAAAAAAAGTACAAGGAACAGAAGTATGGAGAAATGCGATAGACAAGGAAAGTGTCAGATGCTCAAAGTAAACTCCTGTCTTTTGGTCTGAGATCCAGGCAAACTCTTTCTCAGAAGTAACAGAGCTAAAAACAAACAAACAAACAAACAAAGGCTATATAAACAGTTTTAATTCTAGCACAACCTAATTTACAATCAATTTAGCATCACTAACAACTCTCTTATTTACCAAATTGATAGAAAATGAAACTGAAACACTCCCCGATATTGCATTCTACAGATACCAGAGATCATCAACTGTGTTGAAACTTTGATTCATAGCTGAAGCAGCAACTGTTAAGTCAACAGATGTCACTTGGTAGTAAGAGGTGATAATCACCTGCATAAATCAGTAGAAAGACGTAAAGTTACTGCATTTGGGTCCTTCAGGCATGTGTGGACACTTAATGACAATGCATTTTGATTACCATTAGAATTTCAGGATATTTAACACTCTCCCAGAGAACATACATCTGTTTCTTTGTTACTGCTTCTCAGTGAAGTCCCTTCTACAGGGCATGATTTTTTCAACTCCCACCTTTGAAACAGCCACTTTTTTTCAGTCACCCATACGTGTTTTTTACACTGTCACCCGTTTCTGCATGTACTTCCCTGCCCTCTGTCTGTACTCTCTCCCCACCATAGCAGCTCCTTTTGACAATTTCCCTACATGTTTTCAGTTTCTCTCTGCATCCTCCTTGGAGCCTCTCCCTAAGGCTAGTTCCTGTATTGAACCTTTATCAACAGCTCCTGTTCTTTCAGTTCCAAGCTCTATACCTACCGGTGTGTGTCCCCCACCCTTCCCTTTTCTCTTCAGAAGACCCACAATTACCTGTCTTCAATTATCTTTCCCACCTGCATTACTGGAAGAAGTCCCTGAAAAGATCACCAGAAGAGACCTAGGCTAATAAGAAGTATTTGCACACAGAGCTCTGACAAACAGGAACAAATCTTGGAAAAGTTCAGCTGCTAGCTTCTAAGTCCAGCCATATGAAAACTGTAGTTTTTCCAAAGCTTTACAGTACTTCTAATGAGTTTTCCGGTGAATTTTCACAGGACAAACACTGCATGTATCTGGTAAAAGCCATTCCTTATAAATTTCAAATTCAAATCAAGATTCTAGAGCATTTCCATTTCACGCTAGAGGAATTAGTTTTTTAACAAAAGTGAAAAATGGCTAAGTTTCTTTACATCTATTCTCAGAAATTGTAGCAAACTAATTTTAACTCAACTTCTCCAAAAGAACATCAGCTTGAAAATACACTTTCTGAGGCTTAAGACCAGATGGCTGGAGTTTAGTGAAGGTAAGAGCTGTTGGAAATGAGGTGTAATTTTGGACATTATGAGGAAACTTACTTGGTGGTGTTACCAGCCTCACAAAATATTTTCAGTAAAATGTTTACAGAGTATTTTTTAAACAGGCAGATATAAGTGTCCCTTCTTCCTAGACACAAATAGATATAAAACTGAATGTCTGAACTGTAGTAGTGAAAAAAAAAAACAAAACAACTGGAAAAGAGTTAACACCTTCCACTTGAAATGTACTGAAACTGAGTTAACACCTTCCACTTGAAACAGCTCATTAAAAATGTATTATGGTGAAAGAGTATGTCTGTCTTACACTTTTGATGTATTTGGTTATTTAAATCACCTGATCTCCAGAAATTAAATCATTAGCTCCATGATCCTTGGACTCCTACTTCAACCAGAAGCTCATTTGTGTGTCCCAGACAACTATATTTAAGAGCTTGACCCTACAAAGAAAACAAAGTTCTTCAGAGAAATATGAAAGATTTAGAGTGGGAGGAGATATTCCCATAGCAGCGGTCAAATGAACTACCTATTTCTGACCCAGCTAGCATGTTCAGTCTGGAGCAGAGCTCGAAGAGAGCTCTGCTCTGTTTGCAAGTTTTTTTGTTTCTAATTTCTGCAAAGAGGTAAACCCTGGGGTGCAGATGGCCTACAACCACATATTGAACTGGGTTAGCTCCTTTTATGAAAGGCACATCTAAGATCCTTGTGTTTAAGCAAGCATCTGGCATCACTGATAGAATAATCTGCATAGATGAAGTAACTTAAAGCTATGAATGTTTAATTATAGCTTGAAGCTATAATTAAACAGCCTACCAAATTTGACAGCATCCTTTCAACAACCAACACAAACAGCAAGGCCAAAGACTTACTCGAGCTGGACCGACACCAACAAACATCTCTAAGAACTCAGAGCCGTTGACTGTGATAAAAGGTACATTAGCTTCTCCAGCTGTAGCTTTAGCTAGAAGTGTTTTTCCAGTACCTGGAGGACCGGTCAGAATTGCCCCCTGCAAGAGAAACAGATAGATTTTCCTCAAGAAGAAAACAATGTAACCCTATGAAATGTCTTACTTAAAGATCTTCTACATGTTATGATACTGAGTCCACTGGCTTTTCTTCTACCACAGTTAAAAATGCACAAGGAAACAAAATGAAGCTTAATCTGTCATTTAAACCAGCAAAAGGAAAAAAATAGATTCAAACACTACCATGTTGTCTTAGAGTTACGGCAACAGTGATTTCTTCATCTAACATTTAAAAAAAATGGCCTGTCACCAGCTGGGCTGCCACTACAGCACAGCCAAAAAATGACGGGCAATTCTAGAACCATTACATACAGTGGTAGCACACATGCATGCCATGTATAATTTCTGACTCACACAGACAAAGTATTCTATGAGAAATCTTCTGGCACTATAGTTACACTATTGGCCCTTAATGCCTATTTACTTTTTTCTAATTGTGAGAAGACGCTGGAAGGCACTGCCTACATAAACATTCATAGTCCAATTCAAAATACCAAAGACTACCAAAAGAATCAAGTCATCATCTGTTAAGTCATAACTCCGTTACCTTTGGAATTTTTGCTCCCAGATCCTCATATTGCTTGGGATTTTTCAGAAAGTTAACGAACTCCATTATCTCTAATTTGGCCTCCTCGCAGCCAGCTACATCTTTGAATTTAACATCTATTTCATCCTTAAGGACTTTGGCTGTGGTTTCACCCACGCTGAAAAGTCCACCCATTCCGCGCCCTGCTCGACCTAGACCTGCAGGACCTCTTCTTAATGTGTACAGTAAAGACCCGATAATAAGGATTGTAGGCAGCAAACTCAGGAGAAACGATCTATGAAGAAAAACAAAGCAGAAAAATCACATACATTATAAAAATCCATTACTGGACATCACATGTACAAAACACTGGTTCCACAATAAGCAACACTGAACAAATTCAGCACCAATACTCTAATAACTTGCAAAAATCTTGTAAACATTACAAGTTATTCACTTTGGGGGATAAACAAAAATGTGAGAACAAAGAAGATTCTGAACTACAGAAGTTAAGCTAGCCAAAAAATACAACTCTTGTAATTAAAAGAACTAGAATTAATTTTTCATTGCCCATCCTCATTAGCCCATGACCATGGGAAAATGAAAATTAATAGTCTTAGAGGGAAACACATCCCTACCCTTAGTGTTTAACAAGTGACAGTTTGGGGTTTTGTTGTTTGTTTTTAAAGCAAGCGAGACATCAAGTGACAGTGATATGTTTACAGAGGAAAACTGCATTACCTAGTAAACCAAAGTAGCTCATTTTCCATGCCATTTAAAGGTAAATTCACAGGACTAGAATTGTGACAAAATAACCATTTGTATAAACTGTATTGGGTAACTTATAATCAGTATATGCTACCCCTTCAAGCAGCAGTTTCTCTGAAATATATAACTCACTCCCGTTCCCCTAGGTCATTTTTTTCCTACTCTGGTAAGAACACCTCACAAGATGTTCTGTCAACTCTCAGCAATAATAAAATACTGAATTGAAGCCCTACCACGTGTTATCAGAAGAATTCCAAGCTCTACTGATATCCCAGACTTCTGGGATGAAAAGGAAAAGCTGGACTTTTCATTACCCTATGGTATTTAGAAGATTCTGAACCTGTTATACACCTGCTGCTCTCTCCTGTTTCCTGTGGCATTGCTGGGGTAAAGCAAAAAGTGGCAGGCAACTGTATTCTCTGAAGAACCGACTCTGAGGAGTAGAGGGACAGAGAGACCATGACCAGAAAAAGGGATTTATTGAGCAGTTTGTGTGAGGATGAAGATGACACAGAACTGACATACTTTTTCCAGTCTGCTGTGAGAAGCCTCAGGCTGATGTGCAGCCTCTTCACACAAGCACAGTGCTGCCCTGGCCACTATTTTTTCCAGATTTCTTTAAGAGCCTAACAGGTTTACGAGTGCACTTAAGAGCATGCCCCACTAGACAGGAACACAGAAGTAAGGCAGAGAGTTTGTAGCAAAACAAGGAACAGAAATACTCTGTGAAGTCCCTGGATGGTCCAGAGTTAAGGGTACTATTTTTACTGTTGCCACAAACACGCAGCAGTTTCGTAAAACATGTTGCAGAAATAAACCAAACTTTCCCCTCCGTCCCCCAAAACTGAAAAAAAAAACCACCACTATATCAAGAATGAAAACATAGTCAGCAAACAACCATTTATCACCAGTAAACTCAGAATGCTTGAGGTAGGAAAGGGACCTCTGGAGGTCACTTGGTCCAAGCCCCTGCTCAAGCATGGCCACCCAGAGCAGGTCCAGATGAGCTACTATATCCAAAGCTGAATTTTCTGATGGGACAAATCTATTTCATAGACGTGAGCAGGATTTGTTTTTAACATGACGACTCAGATGAAAAGGAAAATAATTCTTGGGATTAAAGACAAGGCTTCTAAGCCATTCAGAAAACCACATCAGAGACTTCTAGTCTCTGCTAAAGCCCAAGTCAATAAGCCTCACCAACAGAAAACCAATACAAAGAACACAAATATAATATTGGAGCAGTTATTCCCCACTGGGGTAGCAACAATGCCATAAATCAGATGTTAGTACTGTTTTGCTTATGCAATTTGGGTGATTAAAAGCATGATACATCTTCAAGTTCCTGCTAACAAGCACAATAATGTGATTTCCTTAATCACAATATCTTGCCTTTTTACAAGGCCAGAGAATTTGGCAACTATTGAATTTACAGGCAGAAAGTGGTCCATCTTCTAACTCGGTCAATATACTGTAGTTCTGTGCTATATTTTGTCCACTCAAAAATCTCTGTGAGCACCATCTGTGGAGCCTTACTGCTGTGCTTTGCTGACTCCTGCTCTTGTCCAAGTCATGTGAAAGAAGGATTAATTGTGAACAGAAATGTTTACGGACTAAGGTTTCTACTGCACTGAGAACAGGTCCCGTTACAGTTAACATTCAGAAATAAAACCAAGATTGTTCTGATAATACTGCCACCCAGTGTAGCATAAAGGCATGTCTTCCAACTCCACTTTTGCACTGTAAAGATAATTTCTTATCAAGATACCACAATACTTTTAAAATGAAAAACTAAAAAAAAAAAACAATAAAATAAAATAAAATAAAATAAAAAAACCAAGCAAACAGTTTCTTACCCATCGCTCTCTGTTGAGTAGACTACAGGTAACCTGTTCTCCACTTCAATTCCCAGGTCCTGCTGCACAGTTTCAAGATTCCGTTCAAAGGTGTCCACACTACCGATATTAAACCACACGTACTGCTACAAAAGAAAAAGCAGAGATCACCACAAAATGCCCCATCTTATCTCAGCTTCATCACAAGCCACCTTCATCTAACACACACACACACAAGCAAACCTCAGAACGTATTCAGATCAAAAATATCACTTTAAGTTGCCTTGTAAAGCATGCAACTGATGCAAGATGCATCTAATAAATCTAAGGCTTACCAGCCCCGATCTGTCATTGCTTCTATAGAAACCATACACCCAACAGTTTTTTTGTGCACTTTAAGTAGACTGAAATCCTGGCATTTCCTCCATGAACAAAGGGAGGGAGAGAGATTTAGAAGATAATTGATAAATGGATTAAGCAGAAGGGAGCTATACAGTCAGAACAATACAGAGCACTGGACCAGCAAACACAGCGGTCACAACCTACTACGTTACCAGGTCTCAGCCTTCCTGGTTGAGAATGAGAAAGGCAATTCTCTATTTTTGGAGTCCATATTAACTTTCAAGTTAGCTGTCTTCACAAAAGATAGCATTTGCTTGTATCATATACCTGAAAAACACTCCAGACTACTTTCAAACAGTGTTGAGACCCAGACAGTTTCAAGAGACTCTCCCCTTTTGCACCATGACCTGCCTGACTTGCCCCTACTTACTCTAACATTGGAGAAAAAAAAAAAAAAGTAATCCTAAGCATTATCTGATTGAGAAACTAAGGCAACTTATGGAATGTGGGCTAAAGAGTAGGTGTATAAATAAGTCACACTGAAACCCACGGATGAAGTAATTGCTGCAGATTTCACTCTGCTCTGGAGGGACTTGCAGACCTTATTTCAGAAAGTCAAAAACTCCAAAACTAAAACAACCAACCAACCCACCACTCAGGAAGAGGTAACTGGATAAAGCTTCTCTAAACCACGAAATACAATAAGAAAGAGATGACATCCACCTGTATATTGAACAGGTCTGAAGTTGGCAGAGAGACTGTGCCCAAAATAAAAGTTTACGTATTTATGTATATGAGGTTTATTATTTTTTTTTTTCCAATTGGTCTCTGCCTCCGAGTATTCCTTTTTGGAAAACTTTCATCCTCATTAATCTGTATTACCTTACTGTGTTACCAGGAAACACACTCCCTGAAATAAGTATTCTGCTTGAGAATAAGAGCCCTTAGCTTAATTTTAAAGACTGTAGTAACAAATGGCAACAAAGTTAAAAGTTTGCTTGTTTATCAAGTAACTGGCTAAAAGTTTCTGTATTTTCCGAGATATAAAAGATCCAAAATAATGTATATTTAAGGCTGGGATTTCCCTGAGCAGATGGAAAACAGCAGTTAGTAATACAAAGGTTTCAACAATCCCTCATTCTTCCTTGCATATTTGTATTAAGAGCATGGTGCTGGATAGGAACTACTTGGCATACTTTTAAGATAATTGTAGCAAAACGTAATCAATACAGTGGAGTGACAAACACACACAGCGTGTGATAATGTAACAATAAGGCAAAAAACATGTTTTCCATTAAAATAATATCAATGTTCTTAAGTTTTCTGCTTCAAGCTTTATCTAAAAAGATCACCTTGCTGTTTTAATACATATACATGAGACATTATTAAGTGTTTACCCATTCATGAGGAGACTTTCCTGAAACAAAGATCACTCTAACAAAGCGCTTGTTCACCACTTCAAGTCTGTCCACCTGTGGGATGAAAGGAAAAAACATGTTATGTGTTTGAGCATATGATCACTAAACATCCATCCCAGTTAACAGAGCTACAAATTGTTATGTTCCTCTGTTTTCCAGTAAGAATAAAATTCTCATTATAGATCAGGATGGCTCCACAACCTGCAGTTTGCATTCTGCAAAGTATCAAGTTTTTTCTTTGTAAGTTTATTGTTAAGAAAAAAAAAAAAACAACTTACAATAAATTCTAAGTTTTGAACTATACTGAATTGTTTCAGACACACATAAGAAGTTTTACACACTCACACACCTTTGCTTGGTAGCTTATAAACAGCTCTGTTTTAAAAATCTCAAACTAGACTCAATTCTAATCACAACTAGAAATAGCAAAACCTCCCTTCCAACCCAAACTTACATACTAGGAATGCTGCTCACCAGGTTCATTTTCACTTAACTTCTTTCAATGACAATTCAATTGAATTTCATTAATTCCGACATAAGGAAGCTAGTGCATAATTAGTAAATTAGATGGAAATGATGACCTCATACCTCTTTTTTAAAGAAAAGAGCACAAAAAGCCACACACTGGCTGAAATCAGAGGTGCAATATGGTAGTTAAACAATATTTAACTATTTCAATGGTCAAACACCAGAAATCAGTAGACCATGTGATGCCAAACTCATTGGAGCTTGCAAAAAAGCCTGAACAGAACGAGGGAAAACTTAGATCTGTTCTGACAATTGTTTCTCCTAATATAACAGGCTTCCTGTACTACCGTATTAAACAACTTGAGGTCCATTAGTTAAAAGAATCTGGTTAAGGTAACAGACACAACATAAACTAAAATCAAGTTGCAGGTTCACATGTAAAAACATTAAGCTTTCTTTTTTTGGATGGAAATGATCTCAAATGATTAGCTTCTTAAATTTGACAGGATCTCTTCAGAAGTCAGTTAAAGCTTACCATTGCTAGTGGAAATGAAACAGAACAGTTTCCTTCCATTTCTTTGGCCCCTTTCCATAAAATAATAGCTTACAGCATTTTTCAAGCTTTTAAAACTAACAATGGTTCTACAGGTAGGGCCTGGGCTGTAAGCAGGTTAGCAAGGCTTCCCTGAACTCACTATATGCGGCCATTTGTGGCAGAACTGACACAAAACACAAGCTAAGAAGCCACTCACGATCTAGCCCGACTTCATGCAAGACTACCTGAACATCTTTGTTTTGAAAAACCATGTCACCCGAGCATTGCTGATGTCTCCTCCCAATTAACTGGCCACCACCATGGCAGCCCACAGCTCCTGATGGCTACATATTTAGCTTATTGGAACACCCCGACATCTTACAAAGGCCCAAGAGACTTGGTTTTATGCAACAACTCCCTTTCATAATGCTTTTCTGCAACACGAGTTCAGGCTTCGTTCACTGTTACAGCTAAATTAATATTTACTGAGCAAGTGTCTTAGATGCTTTACAAGTAAAACCTGTGGGGCTTTCTTCCACAAGGCATACACACAGTTGCCAAGTAAGAACAGAACTAGGAGATACAGTCTGGGCAGAAGGGTAGCATAATACGCAATGCAGAGCTGCTCTCTAAGACAAAAAAAAAAAAAAAAGTAGGAAACAACCTGCTTGGCAGTTTATGAAAGCAACAAAGGGGTAGGAAGCATGCTGTTAGCATGAAATCCTAGGTCTGGAACCTAGAGGAGGAAGGGAGCCTGTATCTTCCTAACCTGCAGCAGAAGCTACAAACGTGGAATTAACAGAGCCAAGCACTAGTGGCTCCTGACATGGAAAAGGCCTGTACAAGGCATTCAAATTTCTGAACTTCAGGGCATCACCAACCTATTATTCCAAGTATGGAAAGCTGCCGGGTTAGACACAGAGATAGGACACTGATGATAAAACTGCTTTATTTAAGAGGGAAAGAAGAAATAAAAAGGAAAAAGCAAGTGAAGGAGACTATTTTACAATATGGTTATGCCAGTTCACCGCCCCTGGAAGGAATTCTTCAATTTCCCACCCCCACCTTTCTGTTAGCACAGCTGCTCCTCAAATTCCCTGGTGAACTGATTTAAGTTAGGGAATGAAACGAGCAGAATTCCACTCCCCAACCCAGGGATGGGCTAATGGAAGCATTTAGGGATGGGAGTAAGTTTCTTCTGAGAGCTGCTGGCATATCTGCTTAAACCATTAAATCAACTTACATGTACTATAAAACCATCCCCTGAGAGACTGTGGCTACACTGCCTCCTTAAACCAACATAAGGATGAGCTATCCAACAAAGGTGCTCTATCCCAAGCTGCTCATTCCCTCTTCTCCCTTGAACCGACACAGCTCTCCACATCATCAGACAAGGAACTGATTAGGATGAAAATCAATTGCTCTCTCCCTCAAAAGTTACTCCTGAGCTAGTTCCTACTCCACAGCCCAACAAACACAAGCATAAGCAGGGAAGCAGCGTGCTAGTTTGTCATTTTGATTCCCCTGACTACTCACCACTCCTTTGGAAAGGTAGCTATTGACAAAGTCTTTCCAGGTGATTTCTCTCCCAGGCACCCTGAAGAAGAAGTAATATACAACCATCGTCCAGAAGAAAGAACTTCCCACTACGTACATACGAAACTCCCTGACATCCCAAGGAATGTCACCCTAGGGGGAAAAAACAGTTTTTGAGTCTATAATACAGTAAGCACATAACATACAAGTTCCAGTATCTATTTTTGACTTCTTCTCCTGTCCTCAACGTTACCACAAAGAATGCCAAGCAAAACTATTTTCTTGTATGAACACGCTGCAGTAGCTTCAGATACAACTGAGAAATGACAGTTAGTAGAAAAAAAAAAAAAACGTTTTACAAAAAGTAACAAGTTTTAATTTATAAACTACTCTTTAGAAAAAATTTTGTCATCTGTTATTTGACCTCTTCTGCCTCCATTTTAACACAATTTGCCCTGTACTCTAGGACTGCATGCAAGCCCTACAAAAATAATGGAAGAAACTAAGAGAAAAAAAACAGGAGGGATGTAAAAAGTCTCCACACCAAGTAAATTCAGATAAATATTATTGTGCTGCTAGATGCTATAATCTTTGTGCTATAGCTAAAAACAGTAAATATAAATTACAAAATTAAACATGTGTAAAATATCCCATTAGTGTCTCGATGACCAACAGGAAATTTAGCTTCTTTACCAAGCATTGTGTAGTCAGCAGAGTTTTTCAAATTGAAATTTTGAGACAAAATATGAAACCTTTAAAGGCCTGAGGCTCCCCTACAAAAATACGGACTGCTAACAACCATATTCAGATACCTTAACATTCCATTAACATTCCTGAACTATCAAAAAAGAGCTGGATGCCTCTGAAGGTATTTCCGAAACAATTAGTTATGAAAGGTACTGAGTGGGGGAGCCATCTCAAGCCAGTTACTACAAAAAACTAGGCAGTGGAGGCTTAAGAAGAACTTACATAATGAGAAAAATTAGTCTTAAAAGCACACTAGGTTATTTGAAGATAGTACGAACAAGAAAGATATTTTAAAGTCCAGACCTTTTGTAATCTGGTCCACCAGTTAGTGTCTTCTTTCTTGCCGCCTTTTTTTCCACCAGTGCCACCTCCTCCACTACTAGTCCCACTAGGCTGTCGGGCACTAGCTTGCTTTGCTTCTAACAGGAAATAAAAGACAAAAAGTGCACCTTTATATCTTATACCAATCTTACACTGCAGCTTTCTTTATTTCATATTAGTTTTAATTTTAGAGTTCTACAAAATGAATTAGTTTATAATGCTTCAGTAATTAGAGAACATGGAACTACATTTTTCATAGAAAAAAATATCTAGTCCATTAACTGGCAGACAGACATCTGTATCACACAGTAGAGGGGTCCGTTAGTTGTGTAACTGATGACATCTGGACACCAGTAACTAGAAAAATAACCCAAATAAATGGATAAAAACTGAAATCAAGCAGCTTTTTGTACCTTTTGTTTCTCCAGCTGCGCCTTTAGTTCCATTAGCTTTCTTCCCATTGGGAAAATATTTTTCAAATCCTATCAAGAAAGAGTTAGAAAGCAAGTAATTTTTAGTTTACAATTTTATCATTACACCTCAGCAGTCACAAGCTGAATGTATACAACAAAAAAGAGGAAAGCAACACTACCACAAAAAAATGAACTTTTCTTTCTGTTGAAGAGCTCTCCCAGGTTCCCACAAATATATCTACCACTACTGATATAAAACAAAACAAAACAGATTTATTTAATAACCTGAAGTTGTCCTTTAAAGCAGGTGGACAAGCATTGTTCAACAGAAGATTGTACGGTTTACCATAAATATGAACAAACTGCAGTCACTCTTTAACAGCTCCTAAAAACACCATAAAATCAATGCTCCATCTTCAGATTAATGGCTGGTTAATAAGAGAACTTACTGCCCCAAAGACAATACACCTAAATGGTACGCATCCATGCGCAGTCCTCAGCAAGACAGGCTGTCTGCTTCATGTCAGTGATCAAAGTCATCCTCACCTTTGGGAGGCTGAGAAAAGAGCCTTCTGCAAGCAGCAATTACACTCGCCAAGACAGTACTTCGGTCAGATGTAACACCAGTGGTAACTTCTTCACGGAACTGAAGGATGACAAATATAAAGCAACAAGGAAGTTCAATAAAGTCTTCAAGCTCTCTAACAGATATTATAAGGTCTGTTGTAGAGTTTTGGTAAGAGCTGCTGAGACCAGAGTGCAAAAGAGCTATGAAATAGGGAAAAAATTAATCAAATTGGTGATTTCTAGAATGTGGATGTTTTTGTGCTATCTGCTAAAAGCAGAGATTCGTCTCACAGAGAACCATAATACTCTTTAGTAAAACAGAACAATCAGGCAGGAAATGCCACAAGGTACAAACATTAAACACCTGTATGCTGATGCTACAGGAAGTATTTTGTAGTACCCCCTGAATGCTACTTCAGTGCAACGTTAACTGTGACTGTGCAAACACAACCTACAAATACTGGATTATTTTTCATGAAAGAACTACAACTTTTTCCAAACAGTTAAGAACAACTACTGAATATGAAAGATCTGCTTGAATCCAAAAGGATACATCAGCCAGTGCTTATGTCTAGCTAAGAAACCAAGGCATGGAAGGAATGACACTTCAGGAAGAGGACCTAAACCCCTGTGTAGGTAGAGATCCATTAAAAAACATATATTTGCCATTTAAGTGCAATGAAGAAAAATAAAAGTAAATGACTAATTCTTAAAGAAAATTTAGGTATTGTTATCAACTGCTTTAAAACAGTGAAATCTAATGTTCTTACAGAGTTCAAACTTCTTTTCTTCTAGGACATACTTCAGATTCCAAAAATAAACAATAATCTCCTTCTTAAGCTTTCCCATCACTTCTAAAAAAATACTCATATCAAGACTTCCCCAGAGACTAAACCCTCTTATGTTTTCTAATGAAACTGACTTTATTACTGCCTCCGTTTCCTTTTGCCCCAAAGGAACGCTCAGTCTCCTGTTATTTTTGATCAGAAGCTATTTACCTGAGAAATAGCAAAACCCACATACAACAGAGACAAAGCAGCTCAATGAAGGAAGCTCAATGATAGTATCCCCATAACTATTTTGTTATTTTAGTGGCTACAGACAAAACCTGTGAGCTTGCAGGATACTAGCATACATGCTAAGACCACCCTAGGGATATGGGCACATCGTAAATTAAATTCTAATTCTCCTGAAGCCTTCTGCCTGTGAGCTTCCCCTTCCATACCCCACTAACTGAGAAAATAGCATGGAGTTATTGTGAGCAGTCATCTAGTTCCACCTGCTGGAACCTAGAGGAATGTCAAAACGTCCTTGTTTATTTTGCTATAGACTAAGGTACGGGGAATTCTTCAGCCACTTGACACAGCCACGGCGTGTCTTTGAACAAAGGCTGATACTGGAAATACATAAGCGTATTTTACTGATCACGTAAAGCATGTGCAGTGCAGATAACCCGGAGAACTGCTAATCTAGAGAACAGCCACCAGGGCCAATATGCTATGACCTCCAACAGGAGCAATGGCATGCATGCTTCTTCCTGGAAGAAGCTCTAGGACAAGTGGGATGAATCTGTGAGGGAAAACAACTAAAATCACTGCTTGCCACAGACCAACCCATCTTTAGTTCAAACACGAACGGGTAGCATACGCAGCAACAGATGAAACTCAAAGCCATGTCCGCTAATATTGGCTTCTGTTCTACATCACTGGGCTCCTACAACAACAAAAATTTGAGATTTATTTATTCAGCAAGCTCAGATTATTTAATTGAAGGTTTCTGAATATTAATTTTTATTTCTAAAGGAACAGGAAAGTAACTGCTCATGTTTAAAAGAAAAGTATGAGTAAGCCAGATCCAACTGCCTGGCTGAGCAAGACCAGCACAGGTTTATTACAGAATTAAGTTACAGTTTAATCAGGTTTAAAGTGAGAGAGGGAGATGGAGGCAGGCAAAGCAGCAGAAAGAGCTTTGGGACAGACCTGATTAATACAACTGATGTGTTACTGGATGCTCTCTGGAGATCCTAAGTTCTATGAATAATAAGCATATAGGTGCCTGTTAAGTTTATATACAGACATGAGTGTTTTAAAGTTGATTGTGTGAGAAAAGGAAGGAACCGGTTTCATGACACATTCAGCAAATCACCTGACCGAGCCTGGGTTGCACACTTTCATCCTGCCTGCTGACTCACCGAAGTCTACCCCCTGCAAACTGCTGTTTCCTTTCGCTGCAGCATTCCAGAAATGCAAAAGTTGCATTTCTACACATGTGGGGTTATTTCTTTGACGGGGTAGAACGTCAACATGAAAACCTATTGTGTTGGCCCTGGTCTAGGACATGTCCCTGAGCTGGCTGGCACCAGCAGTGCCACAGCAGCCTCAGCTGACAGGAGCACACCCAGTGCCGAAGCACAGGCCAAGCAAACAGCACATGCCTGGGCTGGATGCTCAGGTAGCACCGTGGCTCTTTCGGGCTGTGAACCAGGAGACTCTGCGAGCTTCTCCCAGTCGGAGATGAAAGAGCTGTCAAAGCACAGAGTGTGACAGACAGCACATGCAAACACCCTGGTCGTTTTTTTTTTTTTTTTTATTTCAGGCAAACCTTGTGACACCTTCCTAAAAATTAAGGCTCTGTTTTAAATAGAAATTCAAAATAAGCAAGTTTGAAGTACACCAAAGTCAGTTCTACAGCTGAAACACCCCAGAAGTGAAATGAAAATGTTGCTATTCCTGCATATAACAAACGACCTGTAATACCCAAGAAAGGCCTTCACCCCAGTTCCAATGTTCAACAAAATAATAATCTTAAAAAGAACCACTGACTTCACAGAAACACTGTGACCATAATCCATGTGATGTTTCTTTTTTAAATCAGGGATACACTAAGCAAGAACAGAAAATTCACTTTCAGTTACGTAAGCAAGAGATCAAGAATGCACTAATTCAAAAGAGTTGCGAGTTTACAGCTTTATGCATACACAAGTTCCAACTCAAAATTCTTAATCAGATCACAAAGTTAAGCCCAGAGTTATCTCTATCAAGAGTCATCAAAGTAATACAAAAAAGTTTGTTGGGGAAGGAAAAGAAAGCTGGTAAAGAAATCTGATTTCAGGTGAGTTACTTAACTCTGTTTCGCTAAAAGCCATTACTTCTTTTTTTTAAAACCTTTCCTGAAACAAACTTGTTTTGCCACTTATAGAACCATGGGGATGTTAGGGTGCATATGGTTCTCTCCATAGATCCTTTGTTCCATTCCAAATAAGAACATTCATGATACGTTATTGACAGAGATCAGAATCAGCTTTCTGACATATTAGCAGTGCTGCTGACTCTTTAATTACTGTCTTAATGCTTGGTCAGAGCCGAACATCATAGTTCCAGCATTAAAAACAAAAAAAAATTAGTGATACTTTGGAAAAGTTACGGACATCCTTACACGTATTTCTCTCACCGTTATGTAAATAATACCCTGGCGATACCTCTGTAAACACAGAGGTGCAGCAGTTCCCTGCCACACACCCCAGGACTTGCCTGGGGTGCCAGGAACTGATCAATGCCTTTCCCTAGGGGTAACCCAGGCCTGCTGTGGGGCTGTCAGTGGCCACTCCCCACAAGAGCGGAGGTTGACAGGAGCCCCCTTCCCCCCCAAGAGCTGCCAGGATCCCATAGCCGCCCCCCCCCCCGCACCGCTCCACGCTGCTCAGGCCCAGCCCCATAACATCACCCACCCCTTTCCCTCCTTCCCCAAACCCAACCCCTAAAACCCCCTCAGAACCCAGCCCCCACCCCCACCCCCGGCGCCTCCCCAACGGCCGGGGAGCGGCCGCCCGGACCCCCGCCTCTCCCCTCACCTGCGCCAGGCCGGGCCTAGCGGTCAGCAGGCCCCTCCCGCACAGCAGCCGGGCCCCGGGCAGCCCCCGACGGCAGCAGCCGCCCCGGGCCAGCAGCAGGTAGCGGTGCGCCATGGCCCCTAACGGCCCCCAACGGCCCTAACGGCCACTAACGGCCGCCAACCGCCCCCCAGCCCCTCCACCGCCGCCACGGCCGCCGCGTCGCCCCGCCCCCCTCGCGCGACGCGTGACGTCATCACGCCGCCGACTTGCCTCTCCCTCCGGCAGCTGCTGCCGTCAGGGGGTGGGGCCTCGATCTAGCCACGCCCACCTCCCGCCCGATTCCCCCTCCCCCGGCTTACGCAGCGAGTGACGTCATTAGCCCCGCCCCTCGCCGGGTTCGCTGCTGCCGGCCGGCTTCTAGGTGCCGGGCGGCCGCGAGCCGCGTGCGCGCTGCCCTGCGCCCGCCCGCGCCGAGATCGCTCCGGCCATGAAAATCTGGAGCTCGGAGCACGTCTTCGGGTGAGCGCGGAAAGCGGCGCGGGCGGGCGGGCGTTGCGCCGGGCTCGTTGCGGCCGGCCGAGGGGTTAGGCGTTAACGGCGGGCTGGGGGAGGCGAGGCGGGGCGGGCAGGGGCTTGTGAGGGCTCCTTGTGCGGGCTGCGGCCGTTGTTTGGCGTCTCCTCAGCGGGATCCGCTTTTTAGCGCTGCCCCCGCGTTATGCGGTGCGTAGGGAGGGCAGGGGCGCAGAGGTGCCGTGCCGTGTCGCATCACGGCTCCTAAACCCCCCGGGGGCACCTGGCGGCGGTCTGACCTTCTTATCTCATGCATTTCCTGCTGCTTAGGTCATGCAGAGATAGGACGGTGGCAGAGAGGGGTCCTCCAGCCCCCCTCACCCCCGGGCGGTGGGACGCGAGGGCTGCTCGCACCACCACGAAGCCGAGCGGCCTCCCCCTGCTCCTCCACCAAAAACGCGCCTTGGTCTTTGCACGGTCCTGCCGGCCGCTTCTCGCCGGGGTGTGCTGCCGATGCCCTTCTGCACCGGCCTCTTCGAAGACTAGAAGTAGTGCGCTTACGAATCAGGTCCTTTTAGAGCCCTAAGCGCGACTGCTGGCACTCGTAAGCCCTGCGAAGCTGGGTGTCAATAGCTGATTTGTAAAGGTACCTTTAAAGGCTACAGCTCCGTCAGTTACCCTGAACGTAGCAATGGGAGTTTAGGGACAAAACGGCCGTGTTGGACCAAGGCCATGCTTCATCTGGTCCCTGCTGGGGCCCTGGCCTCGGTACGAGGGTACGGGAAGTCCCACAGCAGCAGCGTGGGGACAGCCCGTGCTCCGGTGCTGGGGCTGCTCTGGTCCACGTAGTTGGAGGTTATCAAAACTTAATAATCTCAAAACTTTTTTCATGAGAACAGTTCTGTATCGAGAAGAGTAGCCGTAGCTGTAAGTTGTGCTACCAGGCTGCTAACACCGGTAGGAAAGGTGCAGACTTAAGGCAGAAGGGTTGAGGTGGTTTCTGAAAATCCATTTCTCTATTTTGAACTTCCTGATTACTTTAAAAAAAAATGAAGTAAACTTCACTTTGTTTCTTTTTTTTTTTTTTTTTTTTTTTTACTCTAGGAGGAAACGGAAGCTAATAAAGTAGTTCTCATTTATTTGGTGTGCTTAACATTACAGAAGCATTCTGGTTGGAGTGCACTTGTGGGGGCATCTAGTCCAGCCTCCCTTTGAGAGCAGGGCTAACTCAAATATTAGGCCAGGTTTCTCTTCCAGCTGAGTTCTGAATGGGTGGAGATTCAACAGCCTCTGTGGTCAATCACCCTTTTTTTTTCTATAGCTAATTGGAATGTCACACGTAGCAGCTTGCCTGTTGCCCCTTGCCCTTATTTCTGTTAGTCATGGGTTAATAATTCTTTTCTTCACTCTGAAGAAAGGAATATATATTGTTTTCCTGTTTGTGTACTGATGCTTTCTTGTGGCCTTTCCAAGCATCACTGAATTCTGAAGGAATATTTGACGTGGGAGCTAGGAAGTTGTACAGCCCATGCCATGTTGTGAAAGCTCGTGCAGACTAGCAGATTAGTCAATTCAGGGGTGTCTGAATACTTGCAATTAACAGCAAAATAGTTACAAATGTTGTCTTCTTCTTTTTCCAGGCACCCCTGGGATACAGTGATCAAAGCTGCTATGAGGAAGTACCCCAACCCGATGAATCCATGTGTGGTAGGAGTAGATGTCCTTGACAGAAGCCTTGACAACCAGGGGAGGTTGCACAGTCACCGTCTCCTCAGCACAGAGTGGGGATTGCCGAGCATTGTAAAAGCGGTATGTTTTCACAGGCTTCATAGTTTTTTAGGGGTGTGATGCATTTATGTCATCGGGTGAACTGGAGCTGAATTCAAAGTCAAAGCTTGATTGATAGGAAGCGTCATCCACAAATATCACATAAGCTGTAATCAGCATGGTTTGTAGCAATAATACATTATAGGCTTTAATATGCCCACAGTGTTTTTTACATCTGTACATGCCTTCTAGACTGGTCTGTGTCATTCTGTATGACTGATGCTAATTACTGCCATGTAATCTTACTGCTGCTCACAGTGTCTGGGTATTTGTGAGGTGTATTCTTTTGGGAGTTATGCTTTCTTTTTTGTTTGTTTTGTTTGTTTGTTTTTTAGTACTAAACTTTATTATTTATTGTTGTCTTTCTTCACTTTCAGATTTTAGGAACAAGTAGAACTCTGACTTACATTGAAGAACATTCTGTGGTAGATCCGGTAGAAAAAAAGATGGAGCTTTGCTCAACTAATGTGAGTTATAGCTTAAGAAGTTTCTGATTAGTAGTTCTGGAGATTAGATTTTTGTCTCTTAATGTTTGGAAATGTGTTTACATCTTTCACTATAAGGAGGCATGTGTCTTAGTTGGCTCTTTTTTTTCTTCTTCCCACAACTACTTTGGGATTAATCACGTACGATTCTGTTTTTAATGAAATTATTTCTCAGAACGCACATGACAGTTGGACTTTAATGTGTTTAACATTACGCTGTAATTTACAACAAATATTTTAATTTGAAATGCCTTTTTTCCACAAGTGGAAATGAAGCACTTTGCTAACTTTTAATGGAAACTTGTAATTATCAGATTTGATATAGAGTTATCAGAGAGCCTTGACTCTGTACAAGAGGCGTTTTCTTTCCTGAATATTAATTTTCTTTACTCTCAGAATAGTGTTACAGTGGTTTTGGTCTTAAAGAGCCTCTCTGAATTGCATTACCTAAATCTGATATGCCTCAAGATTCAGAGAAAACAAATGGAAAACTGCTTGTGCAGCTTACTGTGAATAGGAACTTAGATGGTTATAATTAGATCTAGGATAGGACAAGATGCATCACCCCTTATAGGTATTTTATTGACTGTGTTCTGAGTTTCATATTCTGTGTATGCTCTTTAGTCTCTGACATTAAAATGATTGCTGTGCTATTGAGTGGTGCTTGTCAATAACAAAAAAGCGAAAGTTGGGAAGTGAGAATTTCAGGTCTTTCTTTCTCTTTAAGATTACTCTCACAAACTTGGTGTCTGTTGATGAGAGACTGGTTTACACGCCTCATCCTGAGAACCCTGAAAAGTAAGTAAGGATATTTGTGTGCTTTCTTATGTAAAGGAGACAGTACGTTAGTCAAATTCAGTTTAAGTATTAACTTCTCTTTATTGTCTTACAGAACTGTGCTAACTCAAGAGGCAATTATTACTGTCAAAGGCATTAGCTTGAGCAGTTATTTGGAAAGCTTAATGGCAAACACAATATCTTCTAATGCCAGAAAGGTACGTATCCTTTATTCTGTTTTCCCCTCTCTCCCCCCACAAACACATTTCTTTTCGTTGAAATTAGAATTGTCAAGTGTGTGTGCTGAATACTACATTTAATTTTTCTAAACTTTGTGCACAGAATTCCAACTGACTTCTTGTAGGACCTCGGGAAGTAGAATATAATTTACCGAAGTACAAGGGTTTCGCTACTAAGTATCTGATTTTCAACTGGAATTGCACATCAGAACAAACCAACCTCTATGTGTATGCTACAGCGACACATACCAGAAACATATGATTAGTGCTTTGCCTTTTTTTTTTCTAGGTACCTTTTTAAACACCATCCATGTATTTACAGGAGTTAGTGCTAGTAGGTTACTTCCTTTTCAGCCTTTATAATCTGGATTTAGCAGTTAATGCCAGTGTATTTTCTGTGCCTCTTTGCGAGCTCCTATCCATTATTGAGCTGTCTCCTTGCCTTTGGCTGAAAGTAGTGTCATGTCAGCAGAGGCATACTCTCTGAAGAGAGGAAACTATGCTGGCCTTTGTAGGTAACACTACACCCACTCCTCTGTCTTGTGCTCGCTTTTTCTATTTGGCTTGCAGCCACGGAGCTGAACTTCGGCACAGACAGAGTTTCGAGAGTGCTTATTCCTGGACACTTTGTCCTACACTTCTCTGGGGAAGGTGGGGGAAAAGTGGAGTTGATGGAGAAGCATTGGCATCGCTGCCTACCAGCAGGATGAGCGCAACTGAAATGTGAGCTTGTGCTCTGCATTGCTGGAGAGGTTCTGAACACTGGGAATTTGGCCCAGGTAACTTCTAGGCCAGAGAGACAGCCCTGTGAGAGATGTTGCTGGACCGAGACAGAGTAACCCGACTTAAGAGGTATTAACCAAAATATCAGAGAAGGAGAAAGCCTCCTTTGTGCTTCTCCAAAAAGGAGAGGAAAGCAGCTTAAAATGGGGGGATGAAGAAGCAGTGATGGATAGTTTTTAGACACTGAAGAGTAACATTAACTAGGTGAATGCTCTCTGTGTTGATTTGAAAGTCATAAATTGGAACGTGTTTCAGATAAATTCCAATTCTCTTTTGGTCCAGTTTCCACTTAAAAGTCTATGCTGGGCATTTATGTTGGTTTTGCAACAGCAGTCCAGGCTCTGACTCACAAGACAACCTCAGCCTGACTCAGAGAGAGCAAAGCACTAGCTGGCTGGAGCGGCCGCATCAACTGGGCACACTTAGAAGCGCCAGCTGATTTCCTCTTGTGGCATCTGTCAAATTTGCATGGCTCCATTGAGCTCAGAGAAAGTGTGTGAATATTTCTTAGTACTGATTCATGTGCTGCCGTGTGAAAGCTCATTTTTTTTAAAAGCTGCTCTTCTATTCTGCCTCTTTCAGATAACACTGTCTCACAAGATTCTTTCAGATGAAAAATATCATCTTGTCCTGTCTGTTTCCCTGAAGAGTTTCTTTAGAGATAGTGAACTTGGCAGGAATTTGTACTTGCAGCCCTTTTCTTTGCTACCCAGTAACCCATTACTAGCTCTTCTAGCATGCCGTGCTACCTTTCTGTGTTCTTAGCACCCTTCTTAAACTTCATGACAGCTGCTGAAATACGTATTGTTTCTGAAGAAATAAGTATTGAGGTTTTTCTCTGAGGTAGGGATGGCAGATTATGCTTTGTTATTGCACTTGTAATGGAAAAATCTTTTGCCCTATGTTGTCGATGTTTTCTGTGTTACTCCAGGGGTGGGATGCTATTGAGTGGATAATTCAAAATTCTGAAAGCGCTCTAAGCTAGCAGTTCTCCACACCTGCAGTTTGTACTAACTAGTGGTAATGCCAGCATTCTTCTTCTTGGTGCAGCATTTCAGCTTCCTAGCAAACGTGTGCATGGATTGTTGTGATGTGGAGTTCATAAATTAACCTGCACGTATGTCTGATACACGTTACATACAGGAATGGCAAACGTTCATTACACTGCAGCTGTAGAGAGTAGGTCACGGCTAGGCGGGATCGATTAGCCCGAGCTCCTATCACTGAACCATGAACCTGCTGCAGCTCTGTCTTGTGCCACGTTATTGCTTATGGTATGGAAGTGGAGTGATCACTGCAAACAACGGGCATGGGGATGAGCCCCTCTATCACGTGTTTGCTCTGGTCTTAGTTTTGTGATTGCAGTGTGTAAAACAGGTGCCCAAAGGAATGAGCACATTGTTTAATGGCTGGAATTGGCGTGATAAAAACAAAGCAGAATCATACTCCTAGGATATAAAATTGATTTCTTATAAAAGATTGCCTAACAAGGGTAATCTGTTGCATAGTAAAATTGTATTTTGCTTTTCTTATGCCTGAGGAGTATCGTTGCCCTTCTGTCAACTTCTGTGGAAACCTGCACAAAGTTTGAAGCTGTCAGAATACCAGACTTTCTTGCTATTTTTCACTCACTTTGTAGTTATATTCTTTTTGGTAGTGGTGTGTCCCTTAAGCTATGCAACTATGACAAAGTCTGACTTCGAGGCTGAGAGAACTGAGTGCAGTTGCCTCTGATACCTCTGTGGGTGGTTTTCTTTCTGCTAGCCAGTGTAGCCTGTCTCTGTCATTCCTGTATTAGCTTACGCTTCGACTGACAAGATTAAATTTTTAAAAAATAGTCCATCATGCTGCTTCTGTCTGTTAAGAATGCAGGGTCTTTTTACACTGCTTACTTTGGGGTCAGTGTATGTGACGAGTGTTTGCTTTTACGTTCTCATTCCACTAAGCTTTTATGGCTGTTTTTCTAGAAAATGTCAACCACGCAGGCTCAGCATTTATCAACCACTTAAGCTATACCAAGCTCTTCATATGTGGTGTTTGGTCTCCTGAACCCCTCACGCTGCTAACACATGCAATGAAGAGTAATTAATATGCATGCCTGGTTATGAATGTGCTTGCTTAATGAGTTACTAAAGAGATTGTTGCACACTATAAAACTTTATAGACCAATCCTCTGTCAGATTTTTTTAAAAAAACTGGTAGTTCTACAGTACTCAGAGGTTTTACATCTTGTTAAAGTCTGTAACTTAATTTCCCATGCAGAACACTCCTGAGACCTTCCTTGCCAACACCACGAGTTTATTCCTAGCTGCAAATTATAGCAAATAGCGTATGCAGGTCTAAGGAAAAATGTGCAGACCTCCGTAGCTGTTAAAGCTGCGGGAAATGTTTTAGCACTGAGTTGAATGTTACACTTGTTGTTGTTTTGTCTTGTCAACAAGTAGCTTATATTAACTAAAACACTGTGACCTGGTTGTTTCGTAGTCAGGGCCTGAAAGAATCTCTATTTTTCTACTGAGCATTTTCTGCATCAGAGGTGTTTGACTTTCTGACCAGCTCTCTCTGTGTGACTACGTAAATAAAACGTAGAAGTCACTGCTGTCTTACTCAGTTCTCTGTGCCCGTGTGTCACCCAGGAGAGGACATTTTAACCTGACTTGTAAATACCCAGTGCACGCTCACTGAAAGATGATTCCCTGCCTCTCCCCCCACTTTGTTCCTTATCGAGAACTCTACTCAGCTAATTCACAGCCAGTTACACCGTGTTGCTGTGCAGTAGCCTGCTCTCGTCGCTGCTTTTACGCACGCTTTGCTGGTGTTCCCAGGTCTCACACAGGATGTAGATGTGGTGGAAGTAATCACCCGCTGAAGCACGGTGCAAGTGGAGGAACTCAGAAGCTAAATCCTGCTCATGCTCTTCTAAGGAATTTTTCCAGCAGCCCATGCTTAAACTGGACAGCTGAAATCATGCCCTTTTCAGTTGTATTGGTATTTTTAAAGGCATCTCCTGTACTAAGTGAACTTGAAGCTATTAGCTCTTGAGGTAGTTCAGGGTACAGACAAATCCCTCTTGCTGGAGCTCTGGCCAAGGGCTGAACGCTCTGTTGTGATAAATGGGTGGCTTTTTCTCTGTTTAAAGACTTTGTGTTTATTCTGTGAGTCCCTGTAGAATGAAAAACCTGAAGAGAGCCAGTGTTGACCCTTAACTCAATGAGAGTCTTGAGATAAACCTTTTACTTACAGAAGCCCCAACTCCCCGTTACTGCTTTCTGCTGGTTCCACTTCTTGTGGTCACTGGGGTGCGGGTGCTACAGTGTCTTCTTAAGGCAGAAGGCTTCCGACCTGCTTACTTAGCTGGATTCCACCGCTCCTACTAAAATGTAAGCTGTCAATGCCTGGCTTTGAGGCACCCCCGACCCTTTCTGAGAACTGGGTGAAGAAAGACCGTCCCTTGATACTGAAGGTGCAGTCATAGTCTCTCAAACAGTCTGTTTTATACGCTGAAAAATCACTGTGCATGAGTATAGATGTCAGTGCAAGGCCATTTCTTTGAACTCTAGCTAGAGATCAAATCAATCAGCTGCTATGTCTAAGAGTGCTTGGAAGACTGTCTTTCTTTGCCCTGGATCTTCTCAAAAAGTGTCCATACATACCTTGGTTAATGAACCTGCAAGCAGCATGTAGACTCTTCCATAAATTTGTTGGTATTTCTAGGTGGTGGGAGCAGCAAACAGTAAAAATGGCAATCCTCTTCTGTAAGGGAACTTAAATGCTGAGTGAGGCTTTTTGCAGAGATGCACTACCGTGAGCTCACAGCAATATTGCATTTACTTCTTGGGTTACACAGATGCTTTTGCAGTGAAATTTCAGTTAGATGAGAAATAATCAATATAATCCTGTATCAAAGCACGCAGGGTACAGAACTAATTTTAAAACAAATCTCATGTCTGACAGAGGAAGAACTATAGAAACATTAGCAGCGACGTTGTGTTTCTTCTGATCCTAAATTTCAGTATTTTCTTGGCAGGGTCGAGATGCCCTGGAGTGGGTGATCAGCAAACTAAACACAGAACTGGAGGAGCTGAAATCAACGCGCGAGGGCGTGAAACCAGCCATGGCAGCGGCATCGGCAGAAAAATAAAAGCCAAAAGTACCAAGTAACTGACAGAAAAAAAATTACTCTGCCGACTGCTTTCTAGATCTCCCTTCCAAGGCTGATCTGCGTAGTTTTTATATATTTGTAAGAATATTAGGATCAGCGGAAAAGTAACCTCATCTTTCATCTCCACAGCAGCTCCTGTGGCCTACTGAAGGCTGAACTGACCTCCTGCAGATGCTCTTTTCATGTAAACGATTTCTTTTACACACTGGAAACACAACATTTAGCACATTTAAAACTGCCTAAATGTGCCTTGTATAACAGAGGTTGAGAGTATGTTGTATTTTACACCATCTCGGTTTTTCATACTGAAACTTGCAAAGAACTTGTGTTTATTGAGGGTTCTTCACATGAGCATTTGTTCTGTGAAGGGCCCATAGGTACTAGGGCACTGAATTGTGTTTGTTTTGTAACCTGGCAGCGCCTTGTAACCATGTAAAGGGAACTACGTGAGGCAGGACATGATACTCTAGAGTAAGATATCTATCTAGAGAATCATCCCCAAAAGCTAAGACTTATGTGATACTAACTCTTCTTACGTTGTCTAAATGTGCTGTCTGAACGTGACGGATGCTTTACCTCTTAGATGTTGATATCCCAACAAAGATAAAGTTTCCATCGATGTTTGATGTTAATAGCCTAAACAGATGGTTGTTTTTTTTCTTTTGGGGGGAGGTTGTAATTTATTTTCCTATTTATTAACTTTCCCTAGTTCCTCCCCTCACTAGCAGAAGAGGAGTGGTAATTCCTGGAAGGTGCTGGAAAACACTTCTCTTATTTACCTGTAAGAAGGGTACTTGTAGGCTACTTGAATGAAGAGGCTGTGCTGTTCCACTGGTCCTTGCTCTTCACGTCATGTCTTAACTGAGGAAAAGACTGATGCAATCAATAACCAGAAGAGTTGAAATAAGCAGGAAGTTGGAAATCCGAAGGGTGGTGTTGCATAAACACGTGTTTTTCACATCCTAAAAGGAGAAAACAAAGAGTACAAGACAAACACACGGACTCTCCTTTCTGAGTGCTTTCTACGAAGTACTGGCTACTAGTGGAACTGAGTTTTTCAACACTTTGCCACATTGGTACAAATGTTTTTAGAATTCTTTTAACTGCTTCTCATTATCTGGAAAAATACTGTGGTAACTGTTGAAATTGCCTCTCTTAAAATATACAGAAACAGATATTAGAACTGGGTACCAGCCTTTGTCCGAAGTTCACAAAACTTTCCTGTTTGGTCAGGCATAGTATATATTTCTTAGACAGCCCTCTGTTGGGGCATTTTAAATTATTTTGTGTGCACACAAACTGAAATAAATGTTGCAAGGATGTTTACTTGTTCAAGTGGCAAACCATGTGTTTAGGAAGGTGTTAAAGAGCATGAGTAACTTCTTTTTTTTTTTTTTTGAAAAAAAAAAAAAAGTAAAATGCAGTCATTGTTTTGCTCTGGTCATTTAAAATGTCTGTAGTTTAAGGGAATCTCAGAGTTTGTATTCTGTTTAGCTTGAAAGTGAATATTAATTTGGGTGTAAGTGTAGTCAAGCTAAATTACACGATCCTAATAAACTTAAGATATAGATGTATATATTAGTAAAAAGTAATGAAATGAGTAGCTAATATTTACATTGCTATTTTTATATGGACCTGAAGCCTTTCTTGTTTTGGAACAGAAACTTAGACTTGAAAGTCTGATGATAGCAGCTCCTTTCTGGAAGATCTGCCGGATAGTTTTGGTGCAGGTCATTGTCATGTTTCCCTGGTGAGCAATGCCACTTCCTGTGCAAAGAATGCAGAAGCTGTTCTAGCTGTTCTAGCACCCTGTGACCTTCGGCTAGCAAGGGGAGTGCAGCTGTCCCAGAGCTCTGCATATGAAAGGAGAAGATGAGTAAGTGTGCGTGCATGTGGAAACCTGTACTACAGCATTTCCATGCGTGCTTCTTGGAGATGGTGAAAACCAAATTGTGAGGGAGTAGAAAAGGTTTTTAAGGGGTTCATGTGTCGCTTTGATTCAGAGGAAGAATTCTCTAAAGCTGCTTCTTACATCAGATTTGAAGTAATTGTTTAGTGCTGTCTTAACCTGAATGATTTGTGCATATCGCCTTCCAGCACTGGCTGCCATCCCAGAAAAGTCACTGCGAGCACCTGCATCGTGCCCGGGGCCAAACTTGTCTGCTCTGCCTTAGGATCAGTACCAGCTGTGCCTCAGTTTTATTGATCACTTTCTTTGCACTTTGTTTCCTTCTTCCAGAAACATCCTTACCTGCTTGTGTTGCAGCATCTTCTTTCTGTTTTCATTCCCTGCTGGTTTCTCTCCATGTTTCATGCGACTCGGGAGCTAGACAGCATGTGCTTGGCTTTCCAATCTCTCCGCTGCTCCACTCGCCACAGCTCAACACCTTGTCTTCTGGTGCTCAGTGCTCTTCTGCTGTTCCCTAAGCTAAATGGGAGAGGGGAGGCTTAGGGTAAGAAGGAGGCTAACTTCTTCAGGGGTCAGTTCTGGCACCCAGCTGCCTCTCTCGACTGCCAGAAGAGTGCTGCTGTTTCTCACCTTGTCTTTGGGGTAGGTGACCCTCCTGCAGCTCTGGGCTTGTTGCTCTTCCCGTAATTGCTCACTTTGCCTGTGTGTACAAAGGGCCCTCGCAGCCAGTGGTCATACCGCAAACAGGTAGGCTGCAGTGTTTAGCAGGGGAAGTGGTTCTTAATTTCCTGTGAGCTCCCATGGGGAGTTGGCTTTCTGCTCGTTGAGTTTGCACACGGAGCTTCTGCTCTCCTTCTGCTCTGACCATGTGAGTCTCGTCCGTGGGATCTGATGGGCTCAGCAGCTGTATGCTCAGCCCTCCTGTACGCAACCAACTGGTCTTGTGCACCAGTCCTTCCCTAGGGAACGTCCCATCTCTTTTACTTCCTGGTAATGGCTACAACATATTTCTGAAGTCAGTTTTATGTCATATGCACTGACTGAGTGGCAGAGATGGAAAGCCACATACTGGAAAGTGGTAGGTAGCTTGCTGGGGTAGCTTTTTTGTATCAGTGCAGGAACAGCCTGGTAGGCAATAAATTTATAAAGCAGAAAGAGTGTTAACTCATCAGCTTGGAAGGATCTTGAAGCGTTGGGCACCAAGCGGGAGAAAGCTCAGCACCTGTGACCATGAATGGGTAGCAAGTGCTGTCTTGAATGATAATCCTGCACTTGGAGAGTTAGAAATAGAATGAAAGTAGCATTTTGTGTGCTGGGGGATCGAGGTGGTTTGTTGCTGTTCACGTGTTTCGCAACCACTAGGTTGCAATCCAAGAGAAAGGGAGGCGGGGGGATGTGTGTATGGAGAGGAGCTTTGGTTTGAAGAGTTTGTGTCCAGCTTATCCTTTCTCCAGGTCAGGATTGTGAACCCTCACCCTGCTCATACCTACACTGAGGAATGGTGAAGCAGGGGATAGCTTTGGGCTGGCTCCTGGCTGCTGCAGAGGGAAGGTGAGGGAAGGCAGGCAATGGCTCCTGCAGCTTGGAAGATGGGGAGAGGCAGCTCTTGGCCCTGATGGATTTTAAGATGTTGGAGATAACAAGCCTGAAGTAAGCTCAGGTTTCTGGTTCATGTCTTGCTAGCACAGGCAGGCTCCTGTTAGCAGCAAAGTCGTTAAGCTAAAATGGTGCAGTCAAATGGCCTTGTATGTGTAGGCTGCCTTGTGTAACCTTTCTGTTGTAGGGTGTTTTTTGTTGTTGTTGATTTACCCTTGCTCCATGTCAGTCTTCCATGCTCCCCAGTGCTTCTTTCCCCCATGTCAACAGGCAGCATGCAGGGAACTTTGTAGTTGTTGGGAAAAGGGGAAACCCTGGTGTAGCAGCATTGGAAGGCCTGCTTAATGCAAGCACAGCACCGAACTGCACTGCTTGGCACGTATCAGGAGTTTTTGTATGCGACCATGTAATAAAGCAGCACTGAGAGAGCAGAACTTGAACAGTGACATTCCTTGATGTGGCAGTTTTCATTTAAATCCTCAAGTGGAGCAGTTGGTAACACCTCTACTGTCCTTGCATCTTCCTAAGACTGTAAGCTGTGAAGGCCAGGAACCTGTAAAGTGTCTGTACACTATGGTGCTATCTTAAATAAACGATGTCCTCTGTTAAAAAAAATAAATTATTCTTCTGGGTACGGACTGTTGCTTTTCAGAGGAGTCTGCAGAAAAACGACTCGAGTTAGTCTGTGCTGGGAAACACCAGGACGGAGTAGGAGGCTTCCTGGAACCAGCTGTAAGCCACACTGCATACTGCTCAGAAGTCTGCGTGTCTGAACTGGTAATTCCACGTGGGCCTGTCAGCTGCTTCATTTAGCAGTAAAACAGGAAGGAGTCACCTCGGTGATTAACCGTGACTTGTACCTGAGACCTTACTTAGCTAATAAGGTGTCTTCTTACCCCTCCCAGCAGTACTTGCCACAGGTCAGAATTACGCAGGTAGGCCTTAGCCTTCTCCTTGCAGCTCCGGGGGGGAAGGTCATTGGATTTGTTCAATGAAAGGCACTGCAGTGAAACAGCACCTGTCCTCAGTTAAGGCGATTGAGGCATGATGCTCATTTTTATTGGAAGGCACCTGCAAGATCATCACTTCCTACTTTGGGGCCCCATTGATACAACAGTTGTGGCCCTTCTGTAGTTTTGTGTCTAACCCAGTTAAAAAGGGCAGCAGCGAAGGTTCGGGCTCTAACCAGCCGGACAATCATTGAATGTGACTGTCCCAGCTGTGCTGTGTAACACACGATGCCTCCCATTTTCACAAGTAGATCAAGAATGAGCAATGAAATGCCATCATAAAGAACTTTTTATTAGTAATGCATAAACAAGAAATTGCATTTCAGTACCACATAACATGAAAACAAGCAGAAGACAATTCTACTGCTGTTCTCTGTGATGACAGCTGATGCCCCTGGTGTACCTGAAGCCACACCAAAGGTACATGTGCAGTGACAGCACAGAAGCAAGAGAAGTTCAGAGGGGAAGGGTTTGTGCTTTAGGACTGTTAGCGTCCAAAAAATGCATCTCCTGCTTGGGCTTTTCTTTTTTTTTTAAGGAGGGGAAAGAGCCAGGGAACCAACTTTATTAGGAAAACAGCTCAAGTAACACCCTCCTCCTTTTATCTTTGTTTTGCTTTCTGATTCAGGTAATGTGAGCCCCAGCCCCTTTGATAGAAATGTGCCTGTCTTAAAATGGTCTAAGCCAAACTGGGGCCGTGGCCTCTTGCTGCCCTGTAAAGCTGGGTCCTGAGTGTGCAGCCACTTTATGCTCACATGTCAACGGGACTGCTGCTTTCCACCAAACTTCGGAAGCCAAACTTGCATCAACTAATGCCTGTGTCCTTTAATTCTAGATTTAGCACCCTGTGAAATCCAGTTTAACAGACCCGTGCACGCTGTCCTGCAAAATCCAAAATGCTGCTGGCCCACAGTGTGTATGCAGCACGGGCACGGCTCTGGCCTGAGAAGCACAGGGAAGACCCAAAGCTTAATGTAAATGCTACACCCGCGCCAGAGGCACCAGGAATGCATTTTTTCCTAATGGCTGCTCATATTTTGCACTTCTAGTTCTTATTTTTTTACTTTTTAAAATCAAATAGGTTAATAATCCAACAGGTCTTTTTGAGCTATGACTGTCCATTAAGTAGCACCTCTCGAGAAGGACTGTTTGCTTAGGAAATGTGTTGTGATTACAGAGCCGTCTGTCCCAAAGGGCTTCCTCTGGGACTGCTGTACACAGCCTGTCTCTACCACCACCACAGCCTGCGGTGCTCCTTCTGTAGCCTCAGGATGCAGAGCACAGGCCACATATGGATCTTGGATTCAGGTCAGCCGGGCACTGCTGCTGCAAAGCAGCCCAACCAAATCATTACTGCGCTGGGGCCCAGCGCAAGCAAATCAGCAAAGGTATCACTACATAAAGTCAGCCAAGTCCATTGATTTGCTACCTCGCTCCATCTCCTGGTTGTGACGCAGTTTGAGTGCTGACTGATGGTAAAATGCAGTCATAGCCTTCGCTTATCCAAATGTGGTGACCTTCCAGCTCTTCGGAGCTTGCTGTGCCTTGACCTGGTGCTGATTGCTTTTGGCCCTGACAGCGATGGAAGCTCACAGCGCAGGCTCCTTCAGCTCTGACAGCAGGCACTCGCCTCTACCAGCAGCTCTCAGAATGCTTTCACCAGCTGTGGCTGCTTTGACATCCTGGTTCCCGCAGCTGGGGCTCAGACAGCTTGCAGCTTCCTCTAGGTCAGCTGAGCAAGGACCAGCACTGGGATTTTTCAGTGTCAGGCCAAGAAGGAGCAGCGAGGGCTCGCTCTGACACCAGGCCTGCCAGCAGGAGGGACTGCGGATCAAGCTGCCACGAGGGCAGTGTTCACAAACTTGCACATGTGCATCAGGAAACAGGGTCTGTGTCTTTCTGTATCACATTTCTGCTCTGTATGCACCTCTCTGCTTGTTTTCCTACCTTTACAACTTTCAGTAGTTACCAAAAGATAGGAAGCAGTAATAAAAAAGATGAGACAGAAACAACAAAACAGACCTTTATAGCTGGACTCAATATTTATCAACATTCCCAGATTTACTTTAAGATATATACACAGAGACAAAAGAAAAAAAAATAAACTAGAGCAGCTCCAAGTTTGCAACATGGAAATACTCTAAAATGTTTTGGTAACACTACGACAATCGATATGCTGCAGCACCAGAGCATGCGGTCGCAGCAGCAGCCCCTCGTGGCTGTGTGGTGCCAGGGCTGCGCAGGTGAGCCTAGAAGAGGTACGCAGTGCTGGAGGAGGTAAAGCACGGAGGCAGCAATCAGGAGATGAAAGCCGGAGCTTTTGAATTAGTTTTAACCTATACAGCACGCAGCCAGTGGCTGCTGGTGGACGCTGATGCTTAACTTGCCCTGGAGACCAAGGGACATTGAAAGAGAAGAGGGAACAACATGGCTGTGATGAAAACATTCTCCCCGCTCCTGGTTTAAAATAAAGCCACCCAACCTAACAAAAAAGCCCTCTCCAAGCGATTGCCAGCATTTCTCTCTCCAAGGTGAGGGCTGGAGATGTCTCAAAGCCTGTGCAGTGCGCAGGAAAAGTGGGTGCTCCTCAGCTGCCCCCCTTCAGTGTTTGAAGTAACAACACCTGGGTTACAGCACTGGGCTGGAAATGATGACTGCACGCTCAGCACACCGCTGGGGTTGCATAAGCAGCTTTATTGCTATTCTACGAGTACTTCCTTCCCTTCGTGCAGCCCAGCCAGTGCTCGGCTGCTGTTCAATCGTTTTTGTTAACAAACCTGTGCCAGAAGAACCAGCTGACCGATCTTTACAAACCCATAAAAGCATGAAAAAAAAAAAAAAAAAGCAAGCTGATAGGCATTTTACATTTGCTTCCACATGAATAATTAACACAGACAAAGGCTGTAATGGAAAGGCATTTTATTTTCGCCCAGTAACACCCCTCCCAGTATAACAGAAATAATGGGAAAAGGGAGGAAAAAAAAAACCAGCCAACAAACCCCATAAGCAATAATGTCACCATGAACATTTGCAACTTCAGGTTCTGTACGTGAGAGCTGCAGCAAGGCTCGGCTCGCTCCCTCCATCGCAGCAGCGAGGCACAGCTGGGTTTGGATCCTCCACAACCTGGGTCATAGATGAAACAAGACCGATGCTGCCAGCGGCGCTTTTAACTCCTTGGGTCTCCCACAATCCATCTAAACAGGCTGTGGGCATATTAATGAAGCTAGAAAAATAACGAGATTGTAAAAATTCCCGGAAGGGAGCCCACTGTACTGGTCCCACCTTCCTTTCAGCAATAATTCACTCTAAAATGCCTATGGAGTGCAAACTGCCTCGAGGGGCTGAAAGCGTTAACTCTAATAAAGGTAACAGCCAACACACATATAAATAGGACTCGTTTTCTTCTTAAAACACCATGGGAAGGTCGGTTCCCACTGCATGACTGATGGAGGCTCCCTAAATATTAATAAATATATTACACCTATTTACAGGCTTCCGCTTTCATCCGCTGGTGCTGCCGCAAAGCTCAGAGCAGGGCCGGGACGTGCAGGGCAGCGCCGCGGGTTTCGCAGGCTAGCGACGGGAGGGGACCGGGGATGCCAGCGCAAGCAGCGAGGTGGAAAGCTAAGAACAGCCCTCTCTCTCCACAGAGATGCAGGCAGTGCACGAGATGAGCTCCCCCTCCATGCTACCCCTTGAAAAGATGGCCGGAGGCTCAGCCGCTGTCCCACAGCCGCCCCGAGCGCTGCCGAGCTCCCCGGATGGGGATCGCTCAGGATTTTCTTGGTCCTTGCTGCTGCCAGCTCTGCAGTGCCCTAAAATCCTTCTCAAAGGGGAAGATAAGCCTGCTGGGCAGACTGCGCCTACGCGGCTTGAAGATGCCAAGGAAGAGGACGGGGAGCAGAGAGTCGCAGCCACCATAGCATGTAGGCAGGGCGCCTGCAGGAGAACATCAAACCGCAACGAGAGGGGGAGCTCAGAGCGAGACTCCACGCGCTTCTTTCAGCCTAGTTCTCCTGACGCACGATGCAGCAAACCCGAGGCCTGGTTTTGGCACAGAAATGAGAAAAAGTGCTGATGTGGCTGAGATCAGGCGGCCCTTCCAGCAGCAGCAGGGCCCTTCCGAGCAGTCCCTGCAATCCTACGTCCGTACCCCTATGCCAATACTCCAGGTGCTTTAACATGCAAAACACTTCCAGAGGTACCCCAAAAAGGCCCTGGCGCCTGGCCTTACACGGGGCAGCCGAAGAAGGAGAGCTAGCTCCGGCCCTGCTCTCCTGTTCAGAAAAACTGGGGTCAGAAAGATGTTAAAACCTCATTCCCATCAGCTCTGCGTATGCAAGATCCTTGTTTTCCAGGGCGGCATATAAAGAAAAAGAAGGAGGGATGAATCTCTGGGAAGGCTTAAGGAGACTTCTGCCTGTGCTTTTCGGATCACCTTAAATATACACGAGTGGCTGCTCCGAAGGCTGCAACGTTACATGCGAGCAGACGTTTCGGGAAGGGGAAGGGGAAGGGAAAGGGGAACTCGTCTTCCCCCGGGCAGCAGCAGCGACCTGCAGTGGAAGTGGAGCCGAGCTGTCCCTACCACAGCACGGTGCCACCCCGGGGCTGACGGGGCCGTCTGCCTCCCCCTGGGCTCCCAGACGCGCCAGACTTGGACAGGAGGATTTGTTTTGGTGAATGCACCATTAAAATCGCGTCGGGTTCGATCCGGTCCCAGCTACTTTGGAGCAGTTCTGAGGTATCTCTCATTAATCCTTAGTATAGAAATGTTAATAAATAGATCTGAAACTTTTTTTCTGCTATGTCACTCTATAATACACTGCTATATAGATATTAAATACGCCTCAGGGTATTAAAAAATTTATGAAAAAGTTACAGTAGTTGATTTTCAAGTATTAATAACTTGGCTATATTAGCTTGTTTTGAAATACCAAAACGATCTGGCCCCAAATTATAGACTGAACTCTGGCTACGCCTGCATTTTTTTAAAAAAAGTACTTTGAAAATAGAAATAAAAATGCAAAAAAAGCATGTGATGTCAGTTAACAGCGTACCATCGTTGGAACTTCTAACCAGCTAGGCTAGCGTCCTTTTGTGAGCAAATTGAAAAGGGAAAAAGAAAGAAAAAAAGGGATGGGGGGGGGGAACAGAGAGACTGCTCCCAATCTGAGACAGCACCGTCCCAAATTTCAGCAGAATCCCAATTTTTACAGCCAAGTTATAAACCCCAGAAAAAATGGGGCTACCAGCGGATATGCTGTCAGACATAACGATAGCAGTATTTGCGTGCTGCACTATAATACAAATGTACACCTTACCCACCCTCTTCTCTGAGGAGCCACGAGAACAACTTTACAGGTACCCAGTTAAAATGAGAAGCCTCCCTTATTTCCTCCCCACACGCTGTACAACTGTCTACTACTAAGATTTACGGCTACCAGTAATCATCACCGTACATTCGAGACAGAAAGTAAACCACTAAAACCTGCTCAGGAGACACTCAGAAGAACACTAAGGCTTAGGAAGTACAGCAGCTCAGGGGAACAGCCAGCCACCCGGGCGGACAGCTGTCACGTATTTTCCCCAGTACACAGACACTGTGAAGTCCCGTGCTGGACCCCGATCTCAGAGCAACAGAAATGGTTCAGAGAAAGACCGACTTGGACCACAGTCGCTCACGCTAGGTGCCTGGTGTGAGATGTGACTCCTTGTTGTTTAAGTTAGGATGTGAGCATTACTAGCCTGGTAATGCCAATGTGACTTACTGTTTGCTACCGTGCTAACACTGACACTTTGTTAGATTTGGTTCTCCATCAAGCATGTTTCGCTCATCTCCTGAAAAATGATTCAAAGAATGGTTAAAAAAAAAGAGGACTGAAAGCAAGAAAAAGCTTTCTAGTTTCAATGCACATGTACAAAAGAGGCAACAATTTCAAACTACTCATTTTCTTCCAGTACTGACCCGTTGCATCCCATTCTGTACAGATAAAAACAGCCTTCTGTGTCTCTGGAAAGCATTGGAGTAGGAAATCCTGTGATCTAATGCAAATTCAAGCCTGTCAAGTGAAACGAAGCAACGGAATGAGAATCCAGTTTTCATGACCTTTCTTACGGATGATGACCTCATGAAGACAAAAGCAAAGCAAAAGGCACAAGGCTCAGATCTCATTGATAGTTCTTTCAGAGGGGCAGTATTCAGAGGTTCCTGGCGAGGCCATGTAGAAGGACTGCGTTTTCCTTTTTAACCTGGCTCGCTTGTTGGCCAGAGATAGGCTGCGCCGGCTTGAATTGATGATTTCTGAAATAAACTTCTTGCAGTCCACGCACACCTCCATCGTGCTCCAGTCCTCCATTAATTCTTTGGGAAACTGCAGCTCTTCACTGGACTTATCCACGGATTTGGACCTTGAGGCCAACCTGAAAGGGAGAAGAGCAGGGCTCATATCTCACTATTTAGCAGCATGGTAGTGGGCACCCAGGGGTGCCTTCAAGAAACAGCAAGGCAGAATGGTCTTGACTCCAGTTACCCTTTTTCCTATCCCAAAAATGACACCAGGAAAGCAAACTCTACAGAGGATGGCTTTGGCCTGGTTCAGCAAGATTGCAGGGTCACTAACTGAAGGTATGGGTAAAGTTTACCTTGGCAAGAACAGTCTTACTAGTAACTAAAACCAGATGATGTGTTTGGCTAATCTGACACAGCATCATAACACCAGCGATTTATGCAGAGCGTTTACACTGTGTATTACTTTAAAAAGGAGCATTTCATTTCCATTTAATCTCTTGGATTAACTTTGGCGACTACCTGCGTATAAGATAAAATCAACGGACAATTTGGTAACATCAAAGTGAAAAAAATTAGTGGCTAGAGGATATATCTGTGCAAAATAACATTAAATTTGGCAATTCTAGCCTGCAAGTTTTATTTCCTGAGAGTCTATTCATACCAGAAAAAGAAATGCTGAGGATTTATTTGCAGAATCCCAGCATGGCTGAGGCTGTGAGGTCCCTCTGGAGGCCCCCTTCCCCAGCCCCCTGCCCCAGCAGGGCCACCCAGAGCAGGGTGCCCAGCACCACGTCCAGGCGACTGCTGAAGGTCTCCGTGAGGAGACCCCACAGCCTCTCTCGGCAGCCTGTGCCAGTGCTCGGCCACCTGCACTGCTGAAAAGAGCCTCGCTCTGCCCTCTTTCTGTGCACTCTCCCTCCAGGTATTTATAGGCATTGATGAGATCCCACCCTGAGCCTCCTCTTCTAAGCTATAAAGTTCCAGAGGTACTACAGAAACAACAGTTGTCCCTGTGTCATGTTGTTTTTCACCTGTAGTGTGAAAAAGTTTTAAGACACACTGTTAATATTTTTATTTCTGGTAGCCAAAGACGTAAATGGAAGAAGCATGGATTTCAGAAGGACTCCAAAAGGTTATTAAAAACACTGGAAACATTTAAAACTACCGAACAAGCAGACAGCATCTTCTTAGTGATTTATAACTCAAGATGAAAGACTTTGTAAGCTCTTTCAGTACACACGGAAGAGCTGAGGTTGTTCCTCACCTGGGAATGCTCCGCAGTGACCGGTGGTGACTGGTGGAAGGTTTCTCTGGCCTCATAAAACTTTCTCCTCTTTGCAAGGTAGAAGGTCCCAGGGAGAAAATGGGGAGAGTAGAGTATGGCTTTGATGGCAATCGCATCTGTTGAGAACAGCAGAAGGAACATGCAGTATTATTACCAAAGATTACAGCTTTTCAGAAACAAGCAATCCATGAATTTATTTACTTACTTTTTTGCAGCACTGTGAGCACACAGGCCTGCATAAGAAAATGAAAGCATGAATCATTTAATTGGGCAAAACTTTGTTTAAATAAAGAAAAATGGATAAATATCCCAACCCCTTAAACAAACATTTTTATTTTTAAAGCTTCTAAAGAACTACGCCCACAAAAAAAAAAAAAAAAGAAGAAGAAAAGGAACTGTTTTTCCTCTAAAGAAACATCCTTTGGTAACTGATGCAATAAATCAGTGATTCCATAGATCTTCAGACTTACTGTCTTACTGTTCAAAAATTCATGTTTCTTTCACTTTTGGCTGAGAGTTTCAGTCCAAAGAAGCAAGACTGACACTGTTTTAGTATACTTTTTTGCAGGTTTTTTTTTAAACTTTCACTGCTACAGAAATGAAAACAATTGGCAGCATGCAGCAGAAACGTTTGGGGGTATCTAAGGTACTAACCCTTACTTTTCACTCTGAAATGGTACTTATTTATTAACAGATATTAAATATTTACCTCTTACAGAACTGACAAGTGTAAGACCAGGTAAAGAAAGAAAACCTTCTTGTTCGACAGCAAAAGCAGAGCTAAAAGAAGAACAGAGAGTTCACAATGTTAGACAAAATCCCACGCAATGATGACCTTATCCAACAGTTACCATCAGTGAGACCAGAGTTGCAATACTACATCCAGTTCTGGGGTCCATATTTCCAAGAGGATATGGAAAAGTGTCATGGCTTTGGCTGGGGCAGAGACAATTTTTTTCACAGCGGCTCACACAATGCTGTGTTTTGGACTTTTGATGAAAACAGTGGCGATAACACAGGGATGTTTCAGTTGCTGCAGAGCAGCACTCGCACAGAGCCAAGGACCCTCCTGCTCCTCGTGCTGCCCTGCCAGCGAGGAGGCTGGGGGTGCACCAGGAGCTGGGGGGGGACACAGCCAGGGCAGCTGGCCCAGGGGATGTCCCACACCGTGTGGGACCATGCTCAGCAGTAACAGCTGGGGTAAAGGAGGAGGGAAGTATGGGAGTGATGGTGTTTGTCTTCCCAAGAAACCACTAGGTGTGATGAGCCCTACTTTCCTGGGCGTGGCTGAACACCTGCCTGCTGATGGGAAATGAATTCCTGGTCTTGTTTTGCTTGCGTGCACAGCTTTTGCTTTACCTGAACTGCCTTCATCTCAGCCCGTGAGTTCCCACACTTTTCCCTTTCCAATTCTCCCCCCGTCATGCCAGGGGAGAGTGAGTGAGTGGCTGCGGGGTGCTGAGCTGCCTGCTGGGCTAAACCACAGCAGTCCTTTTTGGTGCCCAACGTGGAGGCTGCAGGGTTGAGTCCAGAACTGTATCTTAATGTATTTAGAAATATTCTTTCAATTTCCTACCTAAACAAAATACTTGGCAGTTAATTATTAACTTATTTTACTCCTCCCTCAGCGGTGTTTATATCAGTGCTATATAAAGGTAGAACAAAACCAAATAATAGTAAAAAAAAACAAAACAGGACAGTAAAAGTAACAACAGTACCTATTACAGCTGAAGGACAGGAACAAATGGGGATAAATTCAACCATGAAAAAATCTGGGCCGGAAATTGTTCCTAACCATTTGTGTCAGGTTCTGGAACATTAGGTAGTTGCCTGTGATAAGATCTGATGATTTTCTTCCAATACTATGCTATTGAAAACTAGAGAAATTCCAGGAATGAGCTATTATAGCGATTTTACTTGAGGAAAACTGGTTTTATAGTCCCATATGTTTAGTTTATTTAAAGGAGGTAGGGATCACAAGAACATTTATATGAAAAAAAGGCACTGAACAAAGAAAAGGGTTTTCTGTCAAACAGAAGGTGACATAATGGAATCCAAAGATTGGATCCCAGTTTTTTTTTTTTTTTTTTTTTTTTTTTTGTGGAAAAAAAACCAACAACCCACACACCACAAAACCAACCGTTCAGAGACAGAAATCAGTATATGCCAGACTGAAGGCTGTAGGAGGCTCTATTTAAAAGGGAACTCCAGTACTGACGTATTATCAACTAGGCACAAGGACAGAGACACCGGACAATTTACAAGAATTTTACTGAAACTGCTTTGCAGAAAAGTTGGGAAGAAATCAGATTTGGGACTTCTATTTAGGATTGTTTTGGCTTTCACATACTTGCGGTTCTTTAATGTGCTTTAAAGTAATACTGCAGAAGACATGGAGGCAGAAAACACCCTAGTGAAGTTAAAATAAACGCTTATAGACGTGGTCTGATCATTGCAAAAACTGCTGCATTTTTATAGAAGATACAACCAAATTAGGTATTTCTGATAAAAGTTTTGATGTTTCTGTACATAACACATGGAAGCTGACCCATATGTTATACATGATACATCCGTGGATACCAACTTTTCTCCAGTACAGGGTAAGAAGCAAGTGGATCTAACTAGCAAGCCTGGATGCCAGCACCCAGCTTTCTATCAGCTGGAACGTGCAAATTAGTGGCTTGTGCAACCAACCTTCCTCAAAAAGCTTGGGCACCTCCACGGACCCAGCCATACCTTTCCTTTTTTGAGAGCGGTGTAGACGTCTTTATATTGCTGGTACTTTTCCAGCTCTGCCTTCACCAGCACCTGACGGATGTGCATGACTTCCTCCACCGTCAGAGCCAGACATTCCACCGGGTAACAGAACTCCTCCTGGAAGCCAAAAAAGCATATGAATTCAAAGCCACATTGCTTCTTCCAAATTTCAACCTAGACAACCAACCACCTGGTTAGTAGCTCCAGAAACAGAAGGTTTCTCCCTTCAAACTGGAATAGCACTGGCTCATTCGTGGGCATCACACGAGTTTCAAACTCTTTGAGACTCCTCAAGTGCGATCGAAATGGTCTGATGCTCAGCCCTCACAACAATGACAGCTTTCTTTGTTTTTCCTCCTCAAGCCACTTGACCCTTCTCTTGTCTTTTATTATGAAGATTATTTTAACAAATCAATGTTCAGGTTTATAATTTGAAATGAAAAAGGCAGTTTGGCACATGGTATTAATTTTAAGCGTTCTTGAAGACGCCCCTGAGACTCTGTGGTGCCCAGAGTGGCCAAGGAAAGTTGTTAGTTGCCCGTTCTAGCAGAATTTTTTATTCAGTGGTACCACATCTTGGCGCTCACATGATCAGAACTGCAAAATTCAAGGCAATTCAGGCAGAAAGGCTCTCCTCTCTGCCCCCAGAAAGTAACAATGGCAAGTTAGGCTTTACAGAATAATCTTCAAATACAAAGCACGAGAACTGGTTACCCGGTGTTGAATTACTAATGGAAGAGAATCAAACAGAGAGTAACAACCCAAGGATCACAAATGTCCCATCTGCAAAACGTCCGTATATTCTGTATTACAGCATGCCGGAGAATATTGAGCAGAGAACGCCTGAATTTGGTACCAGAGAATAAAAAGCACCAACCCAATTTGTAATCCAGCCCTGTAGTTGATTATACAGTTCCAACAGAAAGACAGAAACCTCTGTGGGAATTCCCATCGCTTTATGCTTGGTGAACCTTTTCAGTCAGCCCAGAGGGGCTACTGTGTGGCAATGACAATGACATCTAATGCTTTCTGAACAAAGGAAGGAAATTTCTCCTGCAAGTACAAAGACACGGCTGACAGTCTGGAGATCTAATTTATAAATTGAAGCCATGATTCAGATTAATTGTGCAATGCTCGATTTGCTTGTATTCAGAGTGCTGTTCTGTCTTTCCATTAGATTAAAAAGAAAGTTTTTCTACGTTGCAGACCTGGCAAACATTAGCATTTAGGAACCACCACATTTTTAAAAACTGTTGTCTTACCTATCTAGAAAGGGAACACAAAGAAACTTCACTCTGTTTAAGGTACCCCACAAAAGACTAGAATTGAGTTAACTTTGTTAGATTTGCCAGCTAAATCTTTGGGGCATATAATTGCTAGTTTTCCGGAAAGAACAATGTCAAAAGCAACCGCAATTTGCTCTGAGGTGTAACACAGCCCAGCCAAACAAAATGACTTGTGTTCATTAGGAGGAACTTTCCAGCTAAGCGGCAGCTATCAGCATTTCACTCGGGGTCCTTCCCATAGCAACTGCCTGGCTACAGAGAAAGCACGGCCGCGGGCCGGGGCGAGACGGGAGAGGAAGTGGGTGGGAAAGCACGGTGCACACAATGCCAGCCAAAGACCTCAGTTCTGCATCGTGGGAGACTGGGAAACTGTCTGTAGTGAATGAGGTGGACTGAATGCTTTCAATCAATCAGAGCTTTAAGTCCTTTAGAAATAGGTTTCTTACTTGAAGGCACTTCCTTCCCCCTCATGAGCGCCCACTCCTTTAATTTATAGGACGATGATGTCAGTGAGTATTGCTCCTTTGAAGACAGGCTGTAGATCTACTATAGGTGTAGAGCAGCTACTAAGGGAATAGTGTGGGTCTGCTGTCGTACCAATCAAAAATGATTACTGCTTCGGCAAATAGAAATAGCTAGCAGGCAACAGGGGAAACATAGAAAAATGTTCACAAGTTTAAATGCTAATGTTTTAATTCCAGAGGTTACACAAGGACAACAAAATGTTAATGCAACATTGAATGAAAGATAAATATTATGCTGATTTCAGAAAACTGCTTGATTTTTTTTCCCTTTTCGGAATAGAAATAAGTATACAAGAAAATCTTTTGTTCCAACACTAGCTCTAAGGCATTGAAATTAATTAAAAATACACTAAGCACTGACTAAACTTCATTAAACAGCGATGCTTTGGAGTTATTGCTCAAACTTCAACAATAATCTACACCCAAGTTAGGCAGCTCCAAACGAGAGAACTTTTAGTTCTCTGCAACACTTACAGACAACAGAACATACTAAAGACAAACTGTGGCTTGAATTGTACTCAGTACTTATTTCAATGTTAAAGGTAAACAGTATTTCTATTTTTAAATGAAAAAATCTTACTTAAAATACTAATTTAAACTTGGAGTTTCCAGGATCTTCATGAGAATTGGCTTTACACTTTGACTGTGCAGTCATTATGTGCACCACAAGAGCTTAACGTGTGTTATGTGTAACTACCTTTTTTTTACTCAGGAAAATCAGGTAGTAAGAATTACATACCCATTATGTGAAATAAGGTGCTTTGTAGGTCATTCTCAGCGTGCACACACCTAACAGGTCCTTATGACTAGCTTTTTAAAACTAATATATTCCTTGTAAAATTTCTCATTAGAAGATGTCACTAGGCAATCAAATGAGCTGCACTAATAAATTGCAGTATGGACATGTGCCAGATTGGCCTCTAAATTCTGCCATTAGCGGTTAATCAAGCACTCTAAACGCTCACTGATGTTGCAGACTAAATGTTTCTAAGAAGCTCAGCTGGATATCTCAACTATAAACTCTCTGCAGAAGGTTTCCCATTCTGACTTATTGGTTGGGACAAGAAAAAGAAGGATAAATTTGAATTATTCATGTTTGATTCTACATAGGGGTAAATGAATCAGTTTTTCTTCTTAGTCAGTTTGCCTTCCCTGGTACATGGCTATCAGTTATTCTGCAAGTTCTGATACATAAGTGTGCTGAGGACCAAAACTGTCTGTAGGTTTTCAAGTAAAACAGATTGCAAATGCCCTTCCATTCTACATAGTATAACTTGTTAGAAACACAAGAGCTTATTCTTTTCGACAGTCCAAGGATTACAATGGTTTTGCTGGGCTTTTGCTGCAGGATCTTCATGTGCTGTAACATTTAAGGTCTGTCCCATTGATAAATCTTGTGATGTTGCATTTTTAGTTTGCTGTCCTTTCAGAACTGATTTCTTTTTCCCGTGAGGTGATTGAAGACACACAAATATCCTACACACATTGAAATCAACGTCAATCAGGTGCAATGTCCCAGCCTAAGCTTTAATTCTTGCCACAGCTTAGGAAGTGCTCCCCTAAGAGGGAACATGCTGGTGAAGGTGATTTCCAAAGCCAGCAAAAAGAGGCAAACCTTTGCGGGTTTCCACCTGCTGGCAAAAGCTCTCTCACAGAGATAGTACATAGCCCCTGCCACCCCACACATGGCTGCTTCAACGGGATGAGAGCTGAGCAGAGAAGCTGTTTGCATGGTTGAAAAAAGTGGTCTGAAAGTCATCCTTGGAAATAAACTCGTTATCCTAGGAACCTGAACAATAGATAGGAAGCAGAGAAGCGAATGCTGTGTATAAATGAAATCATTAGCTTTGGTCCTCTGGGTCATGAAAAATAATAATGACGATGATGATTAAAAAAAAAGCAAACAAACTACAAAGACATTCATATGTACATCTCAGGACACTGTCTTTGTCTCACTGATTAAGCACCAAGTAAGCTCACTGCATTAAGCTCACCACCAGGGCGATCCCCCCCAAAAACACTAGGCCACCCTGCCTCTGCACGTAGCACTGGCAGCGTGACATATCAGAAGGATGATATTTGGCATTTTTCCAAATTTGTTTCCCTTCCCCACCTACTTAGCTCTAACTCCTTCTGTCTGATGAGATGCCAGTTCACGAAACTGTAGTTAGTATGCAAGACAGACCAGTTTCTTGCTAATCCTGCTAAGAGACAGTAGAAAACTCCTGCCTGTTTTCACTGGTATTGAGAGCTATTTATTGACGAGGCCTCTTTCACCTTGAAGAGAAACTGCAGTCACAGGAGCAGGTGATAAGAAATGAAACTCCATCAGTCCTGGAGGAAGGGATGAAGAAGTGTGAAGTCAAATAAAAAGTAAATAATATTCTGCCGGTATTGCGGGGCGCTCAGTGAGGGAACTGCAAGGTTGCGTAGGCAGCACCTGGCGCAGCCACTGAACGAAGCTGGCATCCTCCGGGGAAGGAAAAACTCTGCAGCAAGCCAACGCGTGTAACTGGGACAGTGCCACCGTATCAGAAACCATCTACCAAAACTAAAAAAAAAAAGCATCGTGGGAGTTGTCTGTCACACCCTAGAGGGCACTATTGCCAAGTTAAAGAATTTACTCTCCAGGCATCAAATAAAATAGGTTCTTATTAAAGGAACATCATTTCCGTACTGCTTTCCCTTCTTTCTCGCTTCGTAGACAAAACCAAGCTTGGTGACAGGTCTTCAGAGATCAAAAAACATCAAGCAGAAAAGAAACTAGTAAAATTTTTCCCATCTGTTCCCACATTTGCCTGACTTATCTAAGGCCTTTTCCTCCATCTTCCCTTAATATTTTTAAGTAGGAGTGGAACAATTAAATTAAATTTTCTACAGTGGTTTTATTTCAGATATTATCTTTCTAGGCATATGTCAGTAAACATATGCCTAGAAATAGGTATATACAAGAAAATACATGCGTGGCCAAAAAGCTTCTATTAAGAACTTGTTTTACCTATTTAAAATAACTGCCTCACAAATTAGATTTTTAAGTTGTATGATCCCCCCAAATACATGAGATGAGATCAGTATTATGATGTACCATATTCAGATATATTAAAAATGTGATGGAGCAAATACCTCACTATAATAATATAAGATGCTTTCTTCCCTCCTGCCTTAAAACAGTAGGTATGTGAATGACTTTGGACCTGCCAGAAAATAAACCCTGTGCTTCCCCATCTAGTGAGTGCAGCAGGCAATGACAGAGCGATCCACTTTATATGACAGCATCTTCAAACACATGGTGGAGGAACCTTCCAACTTGGTTCCAGTGCAACGTGCTACACTCCGAGTTCATTTCAGCAGAAGTCTAATTGTGTTTTATGTTTATCAACACGCTACTACTTGAACTTCAACTTGAATGAGAAACTACATTCTTGTGGAAAGATATAATAAAGAAAATCCAGCAGACCTTCTGAAATGAAGAGGAGGAAGCATGTAGGGGGAATATTTGGAGATTATTTTCTTGTTACAGTTTAATTTCATCAACTAATAGGTTCAGATCCCAGCCACCATTTCTTGGACCAACAAGAACACTCTTCAAAACCCACTAATACAACTGCTCTAGAAGACAGGGTGAGTGAATATTCCCTTCCTTTCAAAACCAGGATGTGTTTATTGATTTCTCTATTCACCAGCACCTCATGGGGCATACTTCAAAACCCTGCTGGTAGGAAAAGAGACGAGGAACATATCCTGCATGAAATTACAAAGCACTAATCAGTATGTCAGCATAAAAGCACCAGGATTTCATACCCTTTGCTGCTTATACTCTGTTGGAAAACAGCTCTCAATTAAAGCTAATTGATCAAATGTACTGTACTTTCTTTTCAAGTAGTAACATAGTTTTTTGCCTCAGTGACTTCAACAAAGCAACACAGAGAAACCTTGATTTGGATTACTGAAAGAACTTTCACATGTATAAACATTAACCGCACAAGTTCATAGGATGGGAAGAAAAGAAACCATTCCATTCATTCAGCCATTAACTAAAATACTATCAACAGCTAAAAAAAAAGAAAAAAAAAACATTAAAAAAATAATAATCCAGAGCTTTGGAGTCACCTCTATTCAAATTGAAAATCAGTAAGGTGAAGTTTGCCTGTGTTGGTAGTATTTTGGTATAAAAGCAAGGCACGTGGCGTTACCCAGAGTCCTAATCAAAGTGCACACATTTTTTGAGGCACCTATACCCGGGATTTTGGATCAAAATGATAGAGAGAGAGAAAGTTCAAATCTTGATTTCAAAATGTCTTTAGTAGCCAAGGTAGTTTCTGAATTCAGGAGTTTTCTTTGAGTCAAGTTCTAATCACACTGAAGCCAAGTTTTAATTTTCATTATACTCTTAGAATGCCTCTTTTTCTCTCTCCTACCACCCACTCCACTTACAAGTGATCTGGAGCTCTGTTTTGAAGGTGGTAGAAACTGTCTCACATTGGTTGGTGTTTCCTTTTCAATGGAGTGTCGTCTCTGAGGTGGCTGCCGTCTCTCTGGCTGTGGTGTAGATGATATGGGCAAGAACTTTGGAGGCGCTGAAGATTCAACCGGTATAAAAAAATTAGTTCTCTGAAGACAGACTGCTGCATAACATTGCTCAGTACTTAAACATTGATATACTAGAATTCTTACTACTGGTGGCTCAAGTTACGCATACACAGATCATCTTCAGTACAGGTATAGTATACTATATACATATAGTATAGGTTAATGCCTTGCACTCAGTAATCACATTTGATCTATTCAGTTGGTTCTAGGGTTTATCTTTACAGATTTATTCTATTAATGTTCAATTTCAGCTTCCAATAAAAGTTTCAAACAAAGTTCACGTAACAGAAGGCAACAGAAGTGTGTAAAAGCCGCCACTGAGCTCTCTAATCAAAACTTACTCTTTCTGCTGCTGGTGCCTTCCTGAGAGGGGTCTTCCACTTGTGAGGGGGAGATGCTGCTGCTACTTGTTGATTTATGCACTGATTCCTCCTGTGTGGAAAGAGAAAAAGAAATAGCATTCCTCAGAAATTGTTTTTTCTTCTCTTACTGCTTCTTAGCACACAGAAATCTCAAGCTATCAAAGGTATTTTACAACGTTAAATCACTCAAAGCCTTAGAAGTCCTCAGTTAAACATTGATTCTACACAGCACTGCATAACTTTCTAAGCTTAACGTTTTCATAAACTGGAATACACGGTACATGATTGGAATTCAGTGTATTTAAACACTGCATGGAATAATAGGATCAAAAGAGAGGTGCACGAATCTATGGTAACCTGTTACTATTCCACCAGTAACTGCTCATTGTACTCAAGGCCTTCTAAGGATTTGCAACTACAGGAGATACATTAAGCCAACTTTACGTCTCACATTAGTAAGGAACCAGCACTCGGATTTCTCTGGTCTTCAAAGGAATGAGAGGTCCTCATACAAGTGACTCAGATAAACAGAAATTAATCTGATCTCCACTGCACTGTTCTCTAATTCCTAATTCCTAATCTTGGTGCATTTCTCTCCTTTATTCTCTATTTAAAAGAACTCTTATTCATTAGATGTTTCATCACAACAGCCAAGAGCAAGTCCTGCATGATGAATGAAAGGCTTTGACTAGCATCTTTCAGCTACCTAACACATTATGCCACCAAAATTAACAAATCCTTTCGCCCCAAACCTCTGTCTTCAGCCACCAGATACTAGTACGATACAGACCATAACAGGAGCCTCCCAAAGGAACAGAGTTGAAGGACTGATCGTGAATGCTGTTTAGGTCTAATGTGAATGCTTTTAACTGAGGAGATTCATTTAAGTTGCCAAGATTTACAGATCAAACAAGGGACCTGCTCTAAAATCCAGCACGCGGCTGAGCCTCTCTCTCACGGATTTCTTTAGTTACACGAACTGCAGGCAGGAAAACCCCCACTAACTGACAGTACAGCCTTTGGTAACAGCAAGTCAGAAAAGCAAAGCTGGCAGGGTCACCTCAATGGGCACCAGGCATCTCAGGACAGGGGCCCTTATAAATTCCCACCAGGTGATCTGTACTTTGTGCTTAGCCCAAGGACACGTATGCACTATATGCAAGGATACTGTGATGTATGCTCTTCCAATGCACTTGCCTCAAAACAATATTCTGCAAAGGGTCTCCAACCAGCTCAGATCCCAAAACAATACATTCACTTTAACATACCCGATGTGCTCCTTCCAAGCGTTTGAGATAGGAAGACTGTAAGAAAGTTTGAACAGCATATTTAATTACAACAGCTGTTGTGCTTCCAGAATCCAGAGATCTTGGCAGATCTCAGCTTCACACCACGTGGTTGCCCTAAGAGACCACTGCAGAACTTGCAGGATAACTGGATGCGCTGTTCTCTAGATGTGGTCCAACAGAGCCCACAAGTCTGAAGTTAAACATTTAAATTTTGTGAAGGAGAATAACCCCGGTACAAAGTGAACCATTCAACTATTCACTCTCCAGAAGTCAAATCCATCACTTTTCCATTGCCAGAGAAGCTAAAAAGCTCAGATGAAGAACTAGGTAAGCTGTCAATCAAAAACCATAACCACGCTGCTCTGCTGCTTATTTCTATGAAAGAAGAGCAGAGAGAACTTTGGAGAGAACGGAAACCAGAAGTACATTGTTCAATGTATTATTCTACCTGGACAACAGGTATTCCAAGTTTGTCTTTTCTAATTACTTCTGCACACAAACACATGCACTGGAAGAGCTATTACTGCCCTACAATTTCTCAGACACTGAAAGCTTTTTTTGAGAATGAACTCTTGTGCAGGAACCAAATCTTGTGCCAAACCTTCCTACAAACTTCTTCGCATCAATACATAACTGTTGACTACTATGGTAGGCCATCAGACATTTTACATCGGAGGTTAGATAGCCCCAACATCTGGAATTGTACACTTCTCCACAGAGAACTAAACAGAATATTCATGTCCTGAGAAAGCTGCAGCTTTAAAGGCATCACCTTAAAACAGCTGTCTCTGTTATTGACACAATTTTTGTCCAGATTGCTGTAATTTCATTAGGAAGATACCTTTTTCCTAACTGTATCAAAAATTATTATTAGATTTCTACTTCTTTTAACCATACAAGGCAAAATGGCACTCCCTGCTCCCCATCCAAAACTGTGATTTTACTGGCAATAAAGAAAAAAGCAAGGACAGAATGCAGGAACGGTTTGACAATATTCATCCTTGCCAGCAAATGGGTATAGGGCTGTATCAGACCTTTTCTTTCACCTCTGGCTGGCAATGCAGAGTGTTGGGGTGTAGTCAGAATCACAATACAGCTGTGAGAACAAAGGGGTTGCAGAGGAAAAAAAATGCATCTGCATCTCAGCCCATTTGGAGGTCCATAGCTCAGCAGTGCAGTTATTTGCAGCCTGTAATTAGGGCATAACAGCCATAATTTAACTCCCAGTGAGTAACTCTAAATAGGTTAAGCCCAATTCAAATTGCAGGCAAAGAGGTGCCTGAGTAGCTAAGACAAACAGGACAACACATATGCTGTTCTGTGTGTTACATACAAAGCAAAAATCAGCAAAAAAAGACATTTTTACAGAGCAAAGTTCACTTTCGTCAAACGTTCTATGTCCCATCCCCTTTGTAAGCTTGGAAGAGTTCACCCCAAATCCGTCCAGTATGTTTATTTACACCACATTAGTACTGTTCTTGAAACCCAACCAGTACTCTGCTGGGCATCTTAATCATCTTACTTGCTTCACCAGCTACTTCTGTTGACTCAAACCAATACGGCATCTGTTCTCTGTGACAGCTTGATGTGGCTGATTTATTTTTCAATTTATCTTTTGCTGTATGCCCCAAAGCTTATTCCTTACGATTTTGCTTGCCTACATCGTATTCCCTGATCAATAGTAATAGTCACACATTTTATTCCCCCCCCCCCGAAAAAAAAAAAAAGAATATCTTAATGTTTCTCTTTACAGAATTTTATTTTAGTAATTTCTGCTCATTTTTCCACGTGAAACATCGTGCTGCATTAGCCTCAGGACGCACTGACCTACAAGCTGAGAAGCTCTGAGTTCAAGATCCAACTCTTTCATTGACAAGTCTTAATATTCCTGCATTCTGCCCAGCTTCATTAACATTAACAAAACCTCATATAGCCTCTATTGTAATTTTAAACACTGCTGAGAGATTTCAGAATGCAAATCGCTCTTGCTTTCAGAATAGATGCACCAAATTATGCACCCATACAAGTCACCCATAGGATAACCCCTAACACAAAGAGGGCCAACTTCTCACGGATAAAGAAAGTACGCAAGAAGATGTATTTATCCCCACATTTATTTCTCTCCAGCCTCCTATCTCTCAGCTTAGATGCCTTTGTAAGAGCCCTGTCAGGAAACCCCACCCTCCTGATTTAACAGAGAGAAAGAGTCAGGGAAGACTGCCTTCCTCAGGCTAAAATTAGCCTCTATTCAAAACCCTGCCTGAATGTGCTTTCCAGACAGCTTAACTTTTAGAAAGATTCCAATGCAGTAATATTACTGGTCCAGAAGACAGAATTCTTTCTTGAGGATATAATACTGGTGCTTCTTGAGGACTATGTATAATGTGGCTTTTAAACTAGAGAGCTTTTTAAATCTGTTCTCCGTTTTATGGTTTTTAAAAATCATTAACTCTCCCTTTGAGAGAGAATGGATTCATCATTGTGTCCCCATCTAAGTGGTATTTACTTGTCTCTACCTGTGAAACATTTGCTGGGTGTTAGCTCCCAAGCCTACATGACAAACCAACCCACTGAATTTGCACTGAACTGCAACCTCTCCAGTATAGCTGATGCTCTTTGTTTAACAGCTGGTACAACGACGCTGGGCTCACATCTGAGGCCTTCAATGACAGCTCCTGCATGGGTGCCAGAAGGACGCAAACCATTTGCCTGCCTCATTTCCAAAAGCATAATTGCTGCATGTCCACTGTGGACAGCTACTGGGCATTTATGGGAAAAAAAAAAAAAAAAAAAAAAAAAGGAAAAAAATGGATATACTAGGATTAAAGACAAAATCATCATTTAAGCTTTTTAAAGAATACTCTCATTTCCGAGGTCTGATCTAATATTCTTGAAGTTCTGCAGGCTGGCAAAACACTTATGGAGAATTCATATTACAATCTACACAGACACTTCTTAGCGGATCAGTTCAGCGAATTAAGGAATGAGACTGAATTCTGACGAACAAGAAGTTGTGTCCTGATGTTTTACCTCCGATTCTGAGCTGTCAAGTTCAGCCAACGTGGGAGCCTTAAGGAGTCTCTTTCGTTGTACTGTCACTTGTGCGGCCCCATTCTGCTTTCCTTGTGGTGCCAGGCCACCGTTTGCTACAGAGGCATCCACTAATTTTCTTCCAGCCTCTGGCGCAGATACATCTAGCAAAAGAAATAGAACAATTGGTACTCGGACCTCGTGCACTAAATAGAACAATCAACTTTTATTCTGCCTTCTCAAAACTTACTGTCAAGGCAATTCACACAGAAGGGAAAAAAATATTTGGATAGTTATACGTGTGCAATTATTTTACTCCAGCAACACACTGCTCAGAAGTACAGGCAATGGCTTGTGGTACAGAAGCAATATGGAGGAATGAAAGCAGTGGGAAAAGCAGCAGTGCAAAATACTAAAAAACAACCTCAGACCAATCCCAAGCAACTCTAAAAAATAATTCCCATGTTGAAACCAAAACCATTCTTCCTTCAACTTATAGGCTATAATTAACTAAGTATCAGAAGAATGCACAACCGTATCTGGACAAGTGGGTTTCCAGCGAATCTGAAGACAACACCACACAGAAATTATGAGGTTAAGCATGGGGTAAAACCTAGTTATTCCTGCAAGGACAGAATTACACTTTGTTCTGCAGTACACAGAAAAAGAATGAGAATGAGCTAAATAACTAGCATTCATCAAAAATATGCACAGTTCCCTGGTTTGCATGGTCATTTGTATTAAAAATATGTCTGCAATGCCAAATCTTCATGTAACAGCAGCAACACGAGGATCCTGCTCTATTTTCATCTACATGAGTTTTACAAGGATGTAACTTCACCGAATAAATTACTCAGGATTTCTGCCAGTGTGCAATGAAGATGCATCACTTGTAATGTAAGCCCAGGGTCAGCTGTGCTTAGCCTAGCTTAGCTTACACATGCAGATAATGACCTAGGCTTTGATATTTTAGGAGGGCTTAGATTTGCTCTGGTAATTCAGTTTTATCCCTGTAAACGTACAAAGTGCACTATTCCAATCTGAAGAAAATTATGTTGGAGGGAGAAGGAAGAGAAGCTTTTAATCTCCCATTTGCATGTACGCCTAAGCATCTGGTCTTTCTGCAAATGTGTTTTTCTACACATCTAATTATATGACTCCTTCCCCGGTCTTGTAATACCAAAGTACCTCCAGGTATTTCAGGGTTAGTGTAGTGAAGCGTCATTATTCCCATTTTTACACATGGTGACGAGAGGCAGGGAAGGCCGAATGACTCGTACCTTAGGTTACCAGGAGGACTATGACAGAGTAATGATACAGTCCGGGTATTCCTAGCGCCGACAACACAAGTACTCACACATCATTTGGAGTCACTTGCATCGCTGCCCTGGTTTAAACAGACACGGTCACTGCTGCCACAACACAATTTGCAGTGATAAAAGCTGTTCTTGCGCTAGGTAAGTTAAAACTGCCCAGTACAGACAAAGCAGTTGTTGCAGCAGTAGGTCAGTTCTACAACGTTCTCACCGGAGAAGCTATTTAAAAGGAATAATAGGAAGAATAAGTTAAATGAATATATATGTTAAAGAATTAATTAGGTCATTGTTAAATGCTGAAAACAGAGAGAAAGGACAGGGGACATATTACAGTTCCTCTATAAATCATACCTTCAACTAGGAATGTAAGAAAAGGGGATTATTTGGGCTATTAAAGCCACGGTGACATTCCAAGCCTATGAATCGTGTACTACAGTGTTATTACTGCCTTCAGGTCCTCCCTACAAAGAATTGCAGTCAAAGACTGAGACTCTCTAACCCTTAGTTCCTATCTTCAAAGGCTTTTCTAATGGATGTCCTGACTAGCACTATGGCTTCTAGGTCATGTTTTTTTTTTTTTTTTTCCCTACTAGATTTTTGCGAGTACAGCATGGGCGTCCTCCACATCAAATGCATTCCTGCCGTAACAATCGCTTAATGCAACCCCACAAAGCGACAGGAGGAAAACGAAAACCAAACTGCCTCACCACCCTGCTGCCAATACTTCTCGAGACCTCATAATTAACTGGCACGCTGTTGATTGAAGAAGCTCATGGTTTCCCAAATGAGCAAGAGAAAAACCTTTGATTTGTCTTTTGATTGCACAGGGTGGTTCCCGACCAGACCGGCCAAAGCAGCAGCCCCAGCACCAAGCGTGATGTTGTCCCTCCTCTCAAACCTTCCTGGATGGTGACTCCCCGCCCGGTGGTACGGAGGCTGGATCATGGCCTGGAAGTACTGTTGGAGTCACTGGGAGAAAAAGGATGGGACAGCCAACAGTACTGCCCTCCTTCCAAAAAACAACACACAATAGGTTTGGGGAAAGCAAACAGGAGGGGAAGTCCACCCGATATCCCCTAGCACTAAGGGATGTGATATAGAGAACTATGTACTCACGGTCCACGACATAAATTGTTTGTTGTTGTTGTTTTATGTTTGTCTGGTATGTTTTCCAAGAATTTAGGCCCCAGAAATGGAAATTTCTGAATCATTTTAGAGGTAATTTATGTAGCCAATCAGTATCTAAAGCCGAAAACTGTTTTTATTTAAGCTTACATATGTATGAGTTGTTTAGAAACATATTGTTTATGACTTCTTGAACAGCCAATGAAGCTTTAGGTGAATCTAGAAGACAATCCCGAGTATTTGTTTTGGAGGGCTCCTCAGCAGGGAATAATCACTTATCACCATTCTTTCCTCTAAAGACAAAAACAGGGAATGTTTTTAGAATTTGCAAGCACTAAAGAATTTCCCCCTCCCCCAAATAAAACTAAAAACTCATCCATTATGAAACATTTTTGGACAACAGTGCTTGTGTTTAGTTCATCACTCCTGCAGTTATAGTACTGGGTATAAATGGATTATCATAATTTAAGGACAGGATCATGAAAATTTAGTTTCATCCAGCAGATTTCAACAAAAACAACTTGTTCCAGAATTAAAAACAGGATTTGTTAACTGATACAGAGCAAAAATAGTATCACTTTGTATAAGCTATTTTCTTGATGTACTCAGGCAGCAGAAACACTACCATGTGGCAAATAATCATGTATCACCATAAACAAGATAAAACTAATCAGGATAAACAAGTCAGAAACTATGAACAGACTCATGCTTATTAAAATGAGCATGACAGAAGAAATTCATGGAAAAGTCACTGAAGCAATATATATATTTAAAAACAGCCTAGAATTAAGACTTTATTAGATAATCAGACACACTGGGAGAGTGTCATTTCTCCATGTTTTCAGGCAGCGAGTACAATGAACAGTACCTGCAAATTGGATTAATGTTTGGTTTCTTCTGAGATTCTTTTAAACTATCATTACAACAGGCAAATGAAAGAGGTCTTGGATTTGATTACTTGAGCTTTGTGTTGGCCTTCCCTAGCTAGCCTGAAGAAGGGGGAGAAAAAAAAAACAGCCTAGGATAATAAGAAATTCACCTTGATCTACATGTAAGATTGTTTCTTATGGAACAAAGAATTAAGCAGACCACACATTACATGCAAACTACAGCAGTCATGTAACTAACTATGCGTTGTCTGCTCCTAAGCACCTCTCCTTAGCAAATAATGACAACAGAAACCTGAATTTGGTTCTATACAGCAAGCGTACAGCAACCTCATCATTTCTACACTGAGTCTGAAAGAAGGCTGAAAGGGAAAGAAGGCTAAAGTGCGTTTGCAGTATTAATACTCGTTTACATTTTGCTAGTTATGATGCCAATATACTAGGAAATATTATGTAATGAATAATGGTAACAGAGGTATGCTGCTCCTTTTAATGGACTGGGCTGGTGAAGTCAAACTTGAGAACTAATACATCCAAACGGCTGGTCTTTTGCTGGTGCTTGCATCACATTATTTATTATGCTATCTAAATGAAGAGATTGCTGAGACTTGGTGGAGTTCCTTCCTCACACTGGTGTGAGGCATAGGTCCTGTAAAACCAACAGTAACACACATCATCTCCCGGTGTTGGAAATAACAGGAATAATCCCGGTGAAGTTTGGAAGTTTTTCTTCTCTCTCTTCTCCCCTGTTCCCTGTTGCTTAAATAACAGCTTCAAAGAGGTGTGCAGGCAGCCTTGAGGTAAGAACTTGAGTGTTACGAGTATGAATGACTGGACTTTTGAGCCATATTTAATGCAGTCCATAGAAGTAAAGCTGCTCTTAAGCTATTTTTCTATGAGAGAAGGCAGCCAATGCCTGCCTTGTTGATACCAGAGTACCTCTCAGATTATTCTCATTACACGTTGCTACTGCTCACTCCTTCTATTCACCATCAGGAAAATGCGTTCTTCCTCCCCTCCTCAGGATGACAGCAGCAGGGAGATACGTGGCGCTGGGCAGCATGACATTGACATATCAACTACACCAGCGTGGTGCCAGAGAAAGTGGCAAACAACAAGTGTAATGAAGCCCTGAACCTGTCCTTTAGCACTCAGAAGAAAACAATTCTGATATTCAGCAGGTTTGTGCTTTTGTGACAGCAATTCCGTCAAGCAGAGAGCAATGAAAGCAGTGAAAGAGCAAATATGTGGAAAGAGTGATCATAGAATGAAAGCACAAACTACCCCACCTCCAAAATAATGAAAAAAAAAGTAAAAACATACAAAGCAACAACACTCAAACCAACTACTTATCTGCTTACTACCTACATCCCAACACATCAATTTCACTTGTACCGCTCATCTGGCATCTCACATCCCGATAACTGGAATGTTTTAATCATCCTGAATTAAATTCTCAAGACAATTTATCAGCTCACTCAGTCACGCAATGATACTACTTGCTTAGAACCACATGACGTGGAAAAAAAAGAACAAAACCAATCACATTTAGCAGATGGATAAAGAAAACAGGAAGAGTTCTTCAGTGGTCAGTAAAAAAGTGCAACTCCGAGTATAGCATAGATTGCTACGAAGCTACCTCTTCAAAATAAAAACATCATGGTAGTGAATTAATGGATTATGAAGGGAGCATTTACAAAATATTTTGGGGATTTAGACGAATGAGGATGTCTCGGGATTCTTAGAAAATAAAAGGCAAAAGAAGAAGCAAACAGAGACATGCAGAAGGACAGATCTGAACACTTCCCTTTCATTGGCACCGGCACATTCCATTTTATAGCTTTAAAACTGAAGGAATTTACAAATTTCAGGCATATCTGAAAGTAGCAAGTTTTTGAAAACTGAAGTTTGACAGTTTATGTTATCTGACTTCCAGGGGACGCTTCAGCTTTCAGTGGAGTAAAACATGACACCAAGTGCAAGCAGAATTTGGATCCCGGCAGACAGCCGTAGCAGCTGGACCATACAACATCAGCGTAAGGTTTCACAAAAGGGCTTGAGCTGGATTAACAGCTTGCCACCGCCTCTGATGGGGAGAGCCTGTTCCTTCCTCCCATCCACCCATGCTCATTATCTACCCAGCTCTCTGATCATCTGATCAGATAGCGAGCAGGTTTAAAACCCTAAAATAGCAGAAAACCAACCTCGCAAAAAATTCAAGTATTTGTGCCTGGGTTACGTGAGTTGAACCAGTTTATCTTGTGAATAAATGAATGCAGAGGAGGAGGGGGAAATCACATGTTTGTGGGGGGATTTGGGGGGAGAAAAGGAAGGAGCAAGAGCCCCCCCCCCTCTTCTTGGCAATGGCAAGCTTTTTACTTGGCCATAATATGAAACCACATTCAGAGATAGATCACTTGTGAAGTTCACTCCTATATTACAAAGCTATTGTATCTTATTATATCATGGCAGTCAAATAACTTCTATATGGTCTTTCTAGTTTGCAATGGCCCAGCGTTTCAATCAGACTATGCCTTTTTAAGGGAAAGTGAGGTTAGAGAGTGGATAGAGAAACAGGGGAAGAAAACTCTGCCAAAGTACTGGGTGAGATGTTTCTAGGTGAAACTGGAAGGAGGGAGGAGAGGGTATGGCTGGTGTTGCTTCTTCACAAATGAGGGCATGGACTTATTTGGTAACTTTTTTTTTTTTTTTTTTTTTTCAGGGGTCACCCAGGGGAAATTAGGTAAGAGCCAAGATAAGAGCTCTCCTCAGTGCACCAATCTTTGAGAATAATATAGAATATTTATAGCCTCAATGATGGAGTCTTTGGGGTTGAGCATCCTGTTAGTGCACATCGAAGGATGGCCAAATTTACTTAAGGGCTAGAAGGCAGAAACTCAGGGGTTGCTGTCTCTGAAGCTGAACACGTTTGCACAGTCACTGCTTGCCCTAACTAATGCCCACTAAGAGGAACCTTTAAATTTGGTATTAGATAGTTGATGAAGATCACCTATTGAATCATCTCTATCAGCTGTTAGCAGCAAACCTCAGCAACTTACTTTGCTAACCAGGAAAGCTGGAAGGTTTAACCTGTTTTCACTGAATGTCTTTCACTTTATAACTCACAAAATACCCACTATACAGACACTTGGTAGAACTGATAGTTCCTTTCTAGATTAGTGTCATAGGCGTACTTTGTTAAATCTAGAAAGGCAGAAGAATTCAAAACTTGGTTTTGGATGCTCAAGACAAATTAAGTACTGCAGAAAATGGTCTAGTCAAAAAGTACTGTACAGACACCAATGTCAGATTAATAAATAATAAGCAAATCAGACTTGAAGGTGACACTGTTTTCTACGACCCTTTTAAGAGTTTGGAATAGCTCCAGGCCACCTTATTACGGTTATTTATTTAAACAGAATTCCAGCGTTTTATTTCAGGTGAAACACAGCTGTCTCCGATACCTAGGTATCCTTTTCTCAGCGGGGAAATGCAGGTATTATCAAAAGTAATTTGTCTTAAGTTTTATTTTCACTGACCATATCTTGGAAGAATCCCTTCAAGTTTCTTTCTTAAATGGGAATTCAACGAACAGATGGAACAAATTTCACAGTAAGCACAATAACCACGTCAGGTGTTGTTGCACCTTTTACCTGACAAGTCAAAACTGTAAGACATGCTAAGAGGCCGCATTGCTGTAAAAAAAGAAACAAAAACAACAACAAAAAGAAAGTAATTCAGCTATTAGAAAAGCAGAGAGGTAATGAAAACAAAAGATTAACTCCACTTGAGGCATTTTGGATTCTGTTGCCTAAATCCAAAATGTGTCAGACATACTGTGGCTTTACCGGAGTAAAGCTTGAAGTCTGAAAACCACTGTAGCATAAATGGGACTTGCAAACAGAGCAAGCATAAAGATATTTGTGTAGTTACAGAACCAGATTTTTGGAAATCAATAAATCAAATACCAAAGCAAGAGATAAGTATCTTAAAAACACAGTGTTTTCTATTAAAATGCCATGAAGAAAGAAAGGGGAAGGGAAAAAGAGAGAGAGAAAAAGGAGAGAGAGAGAGAGAGAGAGAGATGAAAAAAAAGTTGAAAGTACAAAGCCACATTTCACACAAGTTTCAGTGACCTGAAATAAATATTTCTAATTTTTTTAAGCATAATCTCCAATGATTATAATTAAACTAATAAAGAGAGACACTCAAGCTAAGCTTGAGCATTTATTTTCTTGAATAGGAAAAAAAGAGGCCTAACAGTATGATTTCTGCTGCTGCTGATTATTATTATTATTTTTAAACTTAGGTGTATTTAGCCTTTAAAATGTATCCTTAATATTATCCTCTCCTTTTAGGGCCGCTAACCATTTTACTCCTAGATAAGAAAGTGGTCAGATGTTCTGTATTTCTGGAAAGTTTACATAACCAATTGCTTTGTTCATTGTCAGCTTAATAACAACAAAATCACACATGAAAATAAAATCTCTGGATACCAGAAAATCACATGGCGTGGCTGTTGAACCTTCCTCCAGGCCTTTGGTCTGCCCATGGTCCTAGCTCCAAATGCATGCAAAACTCTGCTGCGCACAGCCTACCCACGTTTCAAGCTGTGCAGTGTAATTCAGGGAGCAGACACTCCACATTTTCTCAACTGAACCCCAAATTTCAGTATCCTAATCCAGATAAGCAGGCCAGCCCCAGCTACAAGAATGTACCAGGACACATCAAAACCGACATCAGCTTATCTGTGATACCCGTGGGTGACAAATGTGCAACGCTGGTATGAAAGGGTCCATCCACTACGTGAAAACATGTTGAAAAAACTTTGTGCTGGGACAACTTTTGCTCATGAGAGCAAATTTAGGCGGGGAACACTGTAGGTGGCTGACTCAGAGACAAATTTGGGAGTCAGGGTATTTCTCCTGTAGTTTATTACCCAGACAACATCAGCCACAGACAGCAGCGCAGAACAGTATCTAAACTGCTGTCCAAACTTAACATAAAGGCAAATACATTTTAAAGCATAGGGTTGTTATCACCTAATGCTGCGTCCTAACTGAAGGTTAATGAAACAAGAGCATGAAACAAAGTTTTCTCCAAGCTCCATTAGCTCAACTTGAGTAATAAATCCATACTTTTAATTAAAGTGGCACGTAACTCAAGGCTGTGTTTACCTGGATAGTTTATTCTGATGATCCGCTGAGCTTGTTTGAAAACTGATTCAAATTCTTCTAGCCAATGTCTCCCTTGGTGAGTGCAACTAACAAGATTAAATTACCATTTCCAAAGAAGTTTCACTTAACAGCGATCAGCCCTGGGCCAGCCACACAGCCCACCAGCAAGGCTCAGGGGCTGGCACTTTGCTTCCAGCTGCTCCTTTTGCTCGGTGGCAACTGGGATGGAGAAGATCTCACCTGTATCTGTGGGATGTGCAGAGCAAGGAGACAAAGCTGGCAAGCACATGCCACAGGTCCACTCATATTGCAGAGGACATTCAAATGTAGTTATGTGCTTGACTGCTATAAAATGGGCAATAATGAGTAACTCCGGGCCATGAGGAGTGTACCACATACTCCCAAATTTTCCATTCTAATACTTTTTTTTTTTTTTTTTAATATCAACAAATATTTCTGTCCAGATGGTACCAGTGTCCCACACTGTGCTTCTTCTTAGATTTGCAATCCTTCTATCTTTTTGCCTTACATTTTGCCACACTAAATTACATTCAGTGGTCACCTAAACCATATGGCAGATCTATGGGTATCATATTCAAGGTCACTAGCATTATTCCATCCCCAGTTCTGCACAAACCCATTGTATTCTGAAAGGAGCTCTGGGCGAAACAATCATTTCAATGTGACAAAAACCCAAACCTCACATTTCAACATAGGAAGCAATTATCTTCAAGATCCTTGCTCTTTTTTCTTCTTCATGCAATTCCACAATAAAAAAAAATAAAATCTTCAATGCTACAGTTGGGGAGTAAAACTCACATCCTCTTTTACACCTCCAGTAATTTAATCCAAACAATTCGCTGGGCTGAAGGGGAATTACCACAGTTCCAAAGTTAAAAAACATTATTCTATTACAAAAGAGGAGGAATTGGTGGGAGACAGGTATCCTTCCCTGGAGGCCATACCCTGAAATCAGTTCAGGAAGTCCTAACCAGTAAAACTCCAAAATCTAAGATTGTTTTTAGAAAATGTTTACTAAATGGGTTTGATATAATTTGTATCAGTTAAAAATTGTAAACATCTATTAGATCAAATTCGCTGCCTCTAATTTATATCAGTTAAAAATTGTAAACATCTATTAGATCAAATTCGCTGCCTCTTACAGGACATGATAGTTCCCAAATGGAGAACGTGTGAAATACTGAAGTTTCATGTTTGAAAGAAAAGCAAATAATTGTTCCATGTTTTTACAAACTTCCTACATTTGGAAAAATGTCTAGGGCTATTAGAACCATTAGTTGATACAGCAAGCATAAATTGAATCCAAACCAGAAGCTGGAAGACCCAAAGAAACAATATTCAAAGCACCATGCATTTTAAAATGCACCCAAGCATTCAAACTCTACAATGTACTCTATCAAAGAACAATGCAACAAAACAGCTAATGAAACTGTTTTCCTCTAGAGAGAATGAATGGGTTGTCACAATCCACTTGCATCTGCATCCGTGCCTTGAAGCACATGTGGCAGGCACAAATATTCTGCAAAAGCAACAACAGAGCACACACGTGGATTATTTCATGCTTTTCCAACCGTAAAATGCCACTTTTGCTCTTCAAAAATCAAGCTACTTCAGTTTTCCTAATGCAGTTTAAATACCATGCTTTTAAAGTAAAGTATGTCAGCATGTAAGGCTGCATTTGTCATGCTTTTGTCAATGTCAGAACCATTGAACTAATGCGAACTGGTGATCATTGCAAAGTGTAATATTGGTATAATTTCATAGTGGGTTGTTGAATGTACACTGCAGAAACTAACAGCTTTGCAGTAACAGTCTTAATTATTTGATCAGCTGAAAACATATACAAGCACATGCTCCATAACTTAAAAAATGAAGCAAAGATTTAGATTCAAAACAGAAGCAATACTTTCAGCAAACAAAATGAGAGCAGATTTTCAAATAAAGTAAGGAAACTGATGATGCTAACAACAAGAAATGAAGAGAAAAAAATTAAGAACTGACATGTAAAGAATACTTACAGATATGTAAGGAATATTGCACTGGGGAGAACCAATATCCATTCCAGTCTGAGCAAATCTAACATTAACTGTCACATCTAACAAGCAATATAATGTCATTAAATTTATCTAATACTTACATTAAAAACATGATGGGATCAAGTTGAATCATACAGTACCTTATTTTTAAAAATAACTTAGCACAAAGACTACATGGCCCTAGCAAAGGCGTTACTTTTAGGCACTGCTCATCTGGATGGGCAAGAATAATTTCTATCTTCAGTGACATTTTCATAGATACTGCTAATATGGCTGCTTCTTATGTGGGAATTTTTCTGTGAATGCTGCTGGTAAAAACTAGCAATGGACTTACCAAGTCTGCTACGCCTGATCTCATCAGGTGAGACTGGACGCAACTTTCTCTCTGCCTTGATTTCCTCCAATATCCTCTCGTGAAGGCTGCGTGGCCGTGGTGGGGTTGGTTTCAGTTTTCTTGCAGAGGCCTTGGTATATAAAGATAATTATATTTACATAAAACAGTGCTCCCTTGAAAGCAGATGTCACACTGGGGGGAGGGGAGAACGACACAGTAAAATGTGGCATGCTGTGATAGGATTTTATGTGCACTCAATTCTAAAACTCACAGAAAACAGAAGGAGAATTGCATTTTTCCATGACTCAGAGATAAAGGGCTGCTGGTGAGAACAGCTATTGGCTGCTGCAAGGCATCACACACTGCTCTTCAAGAGACCACATTCTATATACATAAATCAGTATTTCTGAAAGACTGTGTCAGAAAATGTAATATTTAACACATTCCCTGAACACAGACATTTTTTAAAACGACACATTTTCGTTCGGAAAGAAGTACGCTGGATTACATACAGGATTTAACGGAGGTCGTGATCGGATGAAATCCAGGATTATTTCATGGGCACTCTTTTTTAATCGAGGTGGAATGTCACCGTTGACCTGAAAAGGAGAGAGCGAAATACACACATATTTCCATGTCTTGCATTGATACTCGTGCAGATGATGAGACAAAAAGAAAATCTGCAACATCCCTGGCAGAGCCTGCAGAGTTCTGACACCTGCACTAGACATAAAATCCCAACAGTCCTGAACAGAACAACAATCTGTATGCAGAGCACAGGCAAGCAAAGACTTAAGGGAAAGCTTTTCAGCTTTGCAGATAGCTCCAGAATAACCACAGTTCCAGCAGCATCAATCAGCAGTACTTAGGATTTTGAAATGATGGAATTAAGTATCAAGGCTGCAACCAGGTCTATGGGAGAATGCAGACAAAGCTCGCATCTCGTTTGGAGGAAAAGATGCCAAGACCATTTTTTTTAGGAACATCTATTTGAACCATGGCTCTCTGCCAACCATTACACATAACAGTCTGCTCTTAGGTTTTGAGCCCAGTTTTTTGATCTACTTAGCATCTCCCGAACTCTGATACGAAAGCAAAAACTGCACCAGGACTATCAGCAATGAATTGCTTTTAGAAATGGATGAAAAATAAGCTCCCCTTGTTTTTTCCCTGACAGGCCAGAACCTGTCTCTGCTTTCTGGCCACGAAGAGGTGCCCTGGTGTGGAAATCCCAGCAGAAGGAGAGAAAACCCCTGGGCATGGTTTCATAGACACCTCTTCACCTGCACTTTAATAAGGTACTCAAGAGTAAAGCAGAATTTGCCAATATGTCCAGAAAGTCAAGTCGCTAGAATGCCACGGCATGACACTGAAAGTACAGGGAGGAGAGACCAGAAGAGGGGCTGGGTGGGAGTTGTTCTTGTTTGCTTGCTTTTATCTGAAGAGACAGACATTTCTTCCTCAGGTATCTCGTTCTGAAGGTAAGACCATACATAACACAACACAGGAAACAGTCAACAATTCACTACATGCACGGAATATAAACAAGGCAACGGGAGTTTTCCTATCATCTCAGGAATTTATGAATTGTAAGCTGGGAATAATTGCATGGATTTGCTTAAGAAATCCATCTGTCAGGTTCAGCCTACGTGGCACAATGCCCAAGCACACTGTCAGAGAGCATCCTACACCATACATCCTTCTGGCACCTCATATTACCACACAGTACCTGGCTATCAGCCCTGTCCTCCAATGTGAAAGAAATTCCTGCAGTACTGTATTTCTTCGACTAGATGTCCCAGATTTCATCACTTTATTTTTTTAAGGGCCAGATGGTTAGACTTTCTTTGGGAGACTCTTCTTACAAGCTCTGTAGCCATAAAACACGTGTAAGGACAGCTCTGTTTTGTCAAATCTCGTGTGTGTTTGCTAACGAGGAGAAATGCTGCAGTCAGAAAAAGGGGTTTACATCCCCACAAGGTCACCGGAGCATGAACCCCAGCTGAACTTCACTAATGCCACGCAGCTTCCACATAAGCTCTGCTGACCTGGGACGTGCCCTCTTTCTGGGCTGAGGCAGAGTGACAGCCTCCCATCGAAGACACATCCCTTCCCTGATAGGGGATCGGATGTAGAGTTCCTTCAGGGGAACGTTTCATTGCTTCCTTCGGGACTCTTTATGGAGGTATCCTACCCCAGACATGGTCTAATGTCCATTTGTTCCCCACCCCATTAGCTTCCTCAGAGGGACCTTGATGCAGTATGGCACAGAACAGCAAGCTGCTAAACCACGTGGCGTGACATCTTCCTAGAAACTGTACGGAAAAATTAAAAGGGGAAAGATTTATATTAAATGGTGATTTGACATTTTATGATAAGGAGGATATTATTTTAAGTGATGTGATTGATTTCTCCTGTTTAAGGACTGAGCAGTTCTTCAAGGCCAGCGTGGTATGCAGGATCCTTAATGAAATGGTGAGTCTCTCATCCCCAGGTTACTGTTCATCAGATGTCAAAGCTGATAGCTTAAGTTGCGAGCTATTACCATCAGAACAGCCATTTTGTACGCTGATAATCTCAGTTCCAGCCTTGGGGAGCAACTCTCTGCACCACGCTAGGAAATAAATAATACATGGCTGTGAGCCTTTCACCTCAGGGCACTCTGTGCACTGACTTAATGCCACCAGAGTGTAATTAGTATCAGTATTTCCATTTGATTGGAAAAGGGGAAAAGTAAGATTTGCTTAAGTGATTTTCCACAGGATGCAGAGGAAGCTGGTGGCAAAGCAAGTGGATGTTTATCAGCCAACAAGCCAGGATCGGGAGTGCCAGCAGAAGCTCCCTTCCCATACTCGGCTCCCGAACAAGATGTTGACAGGAAAGACAACGAAGGGAAGGTTTTATCTCCTCTGTCCATGCTAGATCTATTTCTTCACTCAAACCGACTCTCCCTGTAACGAGCAATTTAACATGCGTCTTTTAATTAATTAATTAAAATTCATGGCTCAATTAAAGTTTAAATCAGAGCTGCATTGCACAGATGCAGCCACGACACATGCAGAATACAAGCAAAATGATCTTTGTGCTCACATACCACACTGCCCCAAACTGCAAACCGGTACCTAAATAACTACCTCCAAACACTGTAATGCTATCCTACATCTTCATGTGTATAAAAAGGCTTTTGTACAGCAGTATGCATTAAAACTGGCCATGTGGGAAAAGCATCATCAATGATTACAAAATCAAGCAGAAATTTAGAGATCTGAACAGCTAGATCTGAACTATCTCAGCCATTTATTTTTCACTCTATAAAAGGTGATAGCATTAAGTAGAAGAGTCCTACCTCTAAGTAACAGATAAAATGAAACTGATGGTTTTGTACCATCTAGAAATTTTTACTTAAAATGAAATTGCAAACACTGACGTCATCAGAGGGGATGTGCTACATCATCCCCAGAACAGCTCATGACAAAGTCTGGTTTTGAATTCAAGCATTGTAAGTAGATAGGCATTTGTTAAATTTCATTATGCAGGCTGCGTGGTGCTTTAGTTGTCACCTTACAGTGCTTTAGTTGTTACATGGTGCATATCAATTTTCTGATTTAGCTCCATGCAGAAAGGTCAAGCAGCAGTGTCTATTCTTTGATACTGCACATTGTAAACCACGGGATTCGTGCTGCTGCACCTGCACATCTATTACGGTTTGTGATCCCCTGTAATAATCACGGTACTTACACAGAGCCACTACTTCCTTGGGTAGCCCTAAAGCATGACGGAGAACTGTAAAGCTCGCTGCTATACCTAGGATTTCTGGGAGTCAGTGTTTTGTAGGAGGAAAAAAAAGCCATTAAAGCTGCTAAGGCAAACATGCCAAGATTACAAAATGCCAGGATGAAAGTCATCTTGTTCCCATGACAACCACAGAAACAAAGACTCCTGCATCAGGGGGACGGAGAGATGACAAATTTGAAATTATTTTTGTATCTACTAAAATAGAAGTGCAGAGGTCACTGAAACTAATACACCAGTTATTTGCAAAAAGCCCAGAATGTGACATTTTACAACAAGACATTTTGAAGAATTGCCCTATGACAGAAGACTTGTGAGAACAGACAGCTCCACTTATTGGTATCTGTTAACACTGCTGACAGTCTAAAACACCAAAATAGTTCCTAAGTGATGCACCTAACAGGAACATCTGTTCCTTCCCTAATTTTTACTACGAATACTGAGCAGTCAGGGACAGATCAAGATACTCTTTTAAACACAGCATTACAGTCGTAATAAGAAGAGCAAAGACTTCATCTAACATTTTGTTTACTTAAAAATGATCCACCTGTTATCTTCAGTGGCATGCATTTTCACAAGCCATCAATTCTAAAAATACTACCCATAACTGTAAAGCAAAAAATGTTTTTAATAAAAATTTTGCCAAACATCTGCTTTGACTGATAGAAAGAAACATAATCCATCTTGCCCAGGCTGCTTTAAAATTCAGATTTAGGACTCTTGTCATTTTCTCCTCTTCTCAAGAAGCATGACAGTTTTCTCTGACGGGAATATATATATAATTAGCTCTGACCCATAAAAGTCAGCTAAACGATGCTGTATTTATGACATCTAACCAAACTTGTAATTCTGTATGAATCCTCCAGGCTCCACGCATTTCATATCAAACCACATTTTATTGTGCATGTTTGGCACGCTCTTGAAGCAGACCCTGCAGGAGAATCCAAATTACTGGATGGAAGGTTTATAATAAGAAAAAAGTTAGTTTTCTAACACACAGTCACCAGCAGTTTTCAGATGAAGCCAGCAATTCCAGAGACAGCACTACAAGTCCTGTACCTACAGCTGATTGTAATCCTGTTTATGCCCAGAGGTCACTTTGGACAATCTACCTAGCAGACAAAATAGCAGGACAAAAATAGATGCTTGCAGGGATTTCACATACAGCAAGAGTCTGGATGAAGAGAAGAGCAGTTGTGCCTCCAAGACCTACAACATAATGAAGAAAATCTCTTCAGAAGAGGCAGGAGCTTGCTCAACAGAAGATGAATTAAAGCCCAGCCTGCCAAAAGCAAAATCAGATGACCCAAGGGTACCCATCCAGAAGAAACTACTATCCTGATTGCATACAGTAATCAAGGTCCTGAGGTGACTTCTTCTTTTGCAGTGGGTAGTATGGTCAGTTAGCTCTGTTTTCTGAACTGCGAGCGTAAAGGGTAGATAGATAACATTCCCGGGTACGTATTTTCTCCTGTTGATTTAAGATTTAAGCAACAGAAAATTGCTGCAGAAAATGAAAATAGTCTGATAGTCTGAACCCACACCTTGGTTAGGAAAATACTTTCACTTCATAGACAAAAGGCTTTTATATTTGTAACAGGACTCATGTATTTGTTCTCCATGGAGTAATTTCAAATTTTTCCTACTCTATTATTTTTTCTAATGATCAAATGCTTGATTTCTGTCTCTCTCCTCTCTGAATTTTTCTGGTGGAATCCTGGCCTTCTTCCTAGCAAAGGTTTTGTAAATTTTCTTCAGGAATGCAAATATAGTTGAATACAAGATATTCTAACAAGATGTTTCTATTGTAACTAATAACAGGCAAACATAAATAATTGTCAGATATAAATGTTGACAATGACCAAATACATGCCTCTGACAAAGGGGTTTAAAATGCTTTACTAAGGATAAGGATCCTTTTAGATCAGTTGCTGCCTTATCAGGAAGAACATCTTTATGTTGAACACAATAAAAACTAAAAGGCATAAAAGAACAAGGAGATGCCAGTAAATGTCAAATTTGATTTGATAATTTGATAAAAAGAGTGCCACGGGTCAATCTTATATGCACTTTCACGAGCATCTAGGAGGAGACCCATCAACACTCTCCAGCTTGCCTTAGCTTCTTTTGTTTTTTTCCCCTACTTGAAAGTAGCATCATGATACACTGAAAACAACCGAGCTCTGTTTCTACAAATTGAAGGTTTAAAATGTTTTACACAAAGTGTTCCTTGACAATTCTTAGCACATCATGGTAATACAAGTTTTCAAACACTGTAAGTTTTCATTTCCTATCACAGCTCATATAACAACGTGGTAGCACTTTGTATTCTGGAATGCCACATTTATTCCAAAAATTATGTTGTATCTCGACATAAATGTTCTCCCCAGTAAAAGCCTAACACAATCTCTCAGTAGAAAGCATGACAGGACTGTTGATATGACTCTTAAGGTTATCATAAAACCAACTGAAATCATTTGTTCAGGCACATGATGTGTAGGAATGTCTTTCACAATTTTAAATTTTTCCTGCCGTAATTCAAGATGCCTTATAAAAGCCGTGAACATGAACGCTATCTACATGAAATCATAATTTCAAGGTTCTCAGGAATAAAAGAAAAAAAAATGAATGAATGGAAAAAAAAGGAAATAAAACAAAGGAAAAGGAAATAAAATAAAAATAATTATTTCAGATTTGACAAATTCTAGTAATTCTCTTGACTTACCATGACCTTTCTTAAGGTATAGCGTTTGGATCTAATATCATCCATCAGCATTTCATACGGTGTGAGCTGATATTCTATGGGGAGTGGGTTGTACTGACGCTCTTGAACCTTCTTAAGTTTGACACCATTCCGTAAATCTCGCATCACTTGTACCCAAAAACGAGCCTGAAGAGAAAAGCAAGCAAAATTTTATTTAATACCTTACTCTTGCATACAGATTGAACACAGATTGAACTAAAGTTGCTCATTACCCTGTCAGGACACCACCAAATATGTAGAGCTTTATCACTTTATTTTTAACACAGCAACCAGACCCATTTTGTACAAGGTAATTTTAGATAAGCCCATTTTTAACTGTGAATATAACAAGACTCATGTATTTGATCTCCATGTAGTAGATCCAGATACAACAAGGCCAAGTGCAAGGTCCTGCATCTGGGCCAGGATAATAAACACAAATACATGTCTAGCAATACCCTCTTGGTACTCAATTTTCTTTTGCTCCACCTACCACATACTAACATTTCCCTATTATTTTTGGGGAACGGGTAGAAAGGAGTAAGAACAGGTGATAGACAGAAGATCAGGAGATTGAAATCAAGAACTTTTAAGAATGTCTCAATATTGCTCTATAAATTGGCCAAAAAAGTAAATAGAAAACAATACAAGCTACTGACTGTTCTCTGTAGCATTTTTTCTTTCACCATTAAAGAAACTCAGCTGGTGGCTCTGCCTACTTCCTGGCTGCCTCTCTGAAGGGCAGTCAGCATGATACCTGTCTAAATGACCAGCCTTTTAAACTGCAAAAGCTTCTACATGAAAGCTGAGTCTACAGAAATAATGTGATGCTTGGATGCTTACATTATTTCATCTATCTGTGAAGGAAGGTTGAAATTCCATTTAGAACTAACTTGTCATAATTTAGTACTAGTTCATACGCTAAAAAAAAACCACAAAATCAATCAACAGACACCGATTTTAACATAAACCAAACAACTTCAGGTAAGCTGAATCATTATTCAATTGTTGTCTTACCCAGTCAGCATTCTTTAACTCATCAAGATCTGTGCTGGATTCATCACTTGCCTCTTTGTCCATTTCTTGAATCTTCTTCAGATTCTGCAAACAAAAAGAAAATTAGTCAATAAACTGAATGGTGGCATTACTTTACAGTAAAGCAGAAGCTTATCTTTTGAATGATACTGTTGGGTATTCTGCTGAGTATTTTATAACTTGAATAGTAATGCTGCAAAAATAACTTGAAATGCTATTTGAATATTTCTCTTAAATGAAAAGCGGGCCTTCAATGCTGCAAAAAATCGGAAGTTCTAAGTATGAGAATACTTCAAATAACAGCATACCAGAAAAACCTATACAGAGAAATTGTAATATGTCTAAAATTTAGCTATGCACAGAAAAAAATAAGTAGCAAGTTTGTTAAACTCCAACATAGAAAAGGTTACTGACTTGGTAAGAATCCATTCATAACAAAATAACTGTTACTTGCCAAATGCAAGACAGCTCATTTTTGTTGAAGGAGAAATTCCCAGAAAGTCAGCTGCAAGGTGAAATAAACTATGTGAAATCCTTTAAACAGAATAGTGACAGACTTGCATTTATGTTGACATTAAGCAGCCTGTATAACATAGTTTTATGATTTTATTATTCAGATCCCCAAATCTCTATGTAAGGAAGAGAAACAGATCTGTCGGAAATAAAGCTCTTATTTATGAACAAGACTAGATGATGCAAATATGAGAAAGATTGTTTGCAAAGGGGAAAAGCAAAGCTTTCATATAAACAAGAAAATGAAAAATGATCAAAAATTACAGTAAACTAAAGAACAGGCAAAGCTTGCACACCCAAATGCAGGCAAAAGATTAAATGGTGTGAGTGGCTTTAGAGAAATTATCTTAGGCACAAAGAATTGCAAATCACAATGCTACTTTTACTTTTGTATTGAAATGTTCTGGAATCAGCAGTACAAATACATTCTCAATGCTCCATTCTACGTTTACAGAGGGTTTTCCAGGAATTTTTAACAATGTTTAATTTGATCTGTTTTCTTGTTACTTATTAATGTATTACAAAGGATAGTTAAATCTGCTAACGACTTCATTATTTTAACTAAAACGGAGACTAAACCTACAGGCCAAAGGTCTGACAGAGTTTTATGCATTTATGTACTAAAAATATTTGTCTCACTTTTGAGCACACAGCTCTTCCTTTAATGGAACTGAACAGCGAGTCTCAAGCCTTGGAGCTTCCCAGAAGACTTTAAAATAAGCATATTTGGTAAAACATTTTTTTCCTGTAAGTAGTTCCCAAACCATAACCACTTCAATGGAACAAATGTAAGCACTAGAAAAGTGATTAATTCACAAACATACTGGAGTGCATCTACCACATGTGCTAACAGGGACAGCACATGTGAGTCAGCCACCACGGAAGTTTTGAAAAACAGCAGATGGATTATTTATTATCTTATTTAAGCAAGTAACACATTTACTTTCACATCAATGAAGAAACACTACCGCTGCCCTGTGAAAAATAATACATAATTTACAGGAAGACTCTTAAAAAGTCATAAATCACCGATGCTACAGAAGCACATCTATCATTGCACAATGCGGGCGCATTTTGGCACGACTCGCGGCATTGCCGCAGGATGCCCAACTGGGAAAGAATGGTTGTACGGAAACTTGGGCTGGTCCTGCTGCTGCGGGCAGCAGTCAGTCTAACACTAATGAGCCATAATCTTTTTCCAAGGGGGAAAAAAAAAAAAAAAAAAAAGAAACAAACAATAATACAATAATCAAGTAACACGAAGGCCTCATTTATGCCTGTTTTGTCACCCAGGGTTTCTTCTCCATATCATTTTCAAGTTGCAGTAGCCATTTCAAAGATGGTATCTGTAAGCTGTAAATTTCTTGCTTTTGTGTGAAAAGCTAATGTTTACTAATAAATTGCAAAATATACAATCGTTCTAATACTTTCTCCTTTTTCTCTTTGTAATCAAAAAGTTTTCTGCAGTAAAGTAGCTCACAACTGTCAGAGTTGCTCCTCCTTTCCATACTGGAAGGTACCTATCAATTTAAAAAAAATTAACACGTTCCAGCTGCTTAACCTTTATTTTGACTATCCTACTACACCTGCAGCAATTACCCCTTTCAGCAGCCATGCTCCCTGCCATACACTTAACGGGGCTGGTTTATGCCCACAGGCTGATGCCTTTGACTGATGTAAATATTCCATGAAACTAAAAAGACTATGAGCTATTTTTCTTAACAACAAAATATAAGAAGGGGAGGAAGGGGGGGGGGGGGGGGGGGACAACACACATAACTGAACAGCTGAGAGATCTTCCAAAGGAGGCAGCCATCTAATTAGTTTCTCTGGAACATAGCTGGAGGGAGAGTTTCTACTTTAGAAAGCACAGGTGTGGGTGCTGCTGGCTACCACACACTCAAGAGCTGAGAGCCAAACCTACCAGCCACAAAGTACATCTCTCAAAGCGCCCTTTTTTGACACAAATGAGCTGGCATAAGCATGGGACACAGCCAAAGCGAGGGTCTGGGTGCTCTGGATGCTTCTTGCATCGACAGAGCCACCCACTCTGCCTGACAGGGAGCTGTGTAGGGAGGAAAATCTGCAGGGAAAATACTCACTTTTTCATAGGAATAGTTTCCCCCTACCCACAACTCAACTGGCTGACACCCCTAAATGCAGCTCACCATAAATGGTAATTTCTATACCATAAAATTGAGAAAGCTTTGGAAGACTGGGGAGAAAAAAGAAACTAAGTACTTTATCCTTGCAGCCATGCATTACGAAGGTTTCTTTAACTCTCCTCCATCTGCCAGGTGCTGCTTAGGAAGGAATCAATTCAGGGTGACAAATGATTGTATTTAAACTTCTGGACTAAATGAAATATTATCATTTCCCTCCAGCATCCCCAGCCAGTGTCCATGGGTTTCAGAATCTGCTGCAATCGTAAATTATGGAAACCAAAACATTTACAATACAACAGACCGTTTGTCAGAACTTAGCTGGGATCCAAAACCTATGAGTAACCTCAGCTGCTGTATCCATTTGTATGTACCCTTGGGACAATGGATTAAGGAAAGCTATTATGGTGTAATAAATACATAACCTAAATGGTTTTCCTTTTCAGAAAGCAAAAACATCTTAAAAGGGTTTTTCTAAATGATCCCAGAACCTCAAACCCATACCACAGATCTGATTCATCTATTATAGCCTGGGCATACGTTCACGAAATAAGGGTCAGATGTGTAGGAAGCAAGCGTTTCAACAGCTCTGGCTTTTTTAAACCATTACAGCACTTGGCCATTTTTTCTTCAGCTGCATTTTGTGACAAATGCTAGTAATAGAAATAGCGAATTTCTTCAAATTTCTTCCTGCACTATTAAAAGCAGGCAGCTGATTCGCTGTTGCCACGTGTCCCACATTTGTCCCACATTTGTCCCACATTTGGGACACGTTCTCCTGCGCCTGCGACAGATGGGAGGTTATATAAGACACTTGTCAGCACAGCGTCAAGGGCTCGCTTCCACAAAATGCTCCCTAAAATGCAACACTTTAATGAAGATGGGTATTTCAGGAATCCAGATCTTCACTTTGTCTTTCACCAGTTTCAGCACAAAACCTATGGCAGCTCCTGCTTTATATTCTCGATCATTTGGTCACTGATGCAAGTGATTCCTATGCTGATATCTGGGAAACTAATAAGATATTATTGCACATTTATTGTCAATTTAAAAATGCATAACCTGCATACAGGGGAAAAACACTTTTATGTATATAACTGTCCATCCTGGATTTAAATTCCAAGGGCTTGATCAGCAGCATTACTTCAGTTCTTTGAAGATACCCAAGCCCCCTTTAACTCAAGAGTTGTTGAAGGGAATATGGTCAGTTGAATCAGTCCCTGAAAAACTCCCTCATTCTTCACGTCGTTTTAAGAATATCACTGAATATCAGACAAAGCTCTTCATAAACAGTGGTGTGGGTCAACATACTTTGCTCACCTCTGGAAAGAGCAGTCACTGTGCTGCTCAAAAAACATTAAAGAAGAGATAAAAACAAACAAAAACCGAATGTATGGAACACTTACTGAGTTACAATGCCTGCGACACACATAACAAAAACAAAACAAAAAAATCCCAGTCTTTTCCCTCATTTAAAAGGTTGCCTGGAAGTGGAAGCAGAGGCAAGGTTATAGGCCGAAAAGTTTGGGAATCAGTTTCTCCAACTGTCCTTTTTGGAAATCCAAGCAGCAGTGTGTTTAACAGCTATTATGGTCATGAGACTATTAAGAGTAACTTGGCTAGTGACTGTATTTGTAAAATAAGTTAGCCATTAACATTATTTAGGTACCTATTAACTAACTACCTGTATAACCATATTTTGTACAAATAATACACCATGTTATATAGAAAGTAATCTACTTTTTTAATTAACTGTTTTCCAGCTGAGTCTCTAGATAGCATAAAGATAGGAAAAAAAAGGAACAATTTCATTTCTATTTATGTACTTAATTAGACCTTGGAAGGTTTATGTTTTCATACAGGTCAGGTTGAAATATATCCAGACATACTGAAAAAAATTAAGCTATTAGATTAGACAGGAAAGAAATCACAGGGGGCATTGTTTAAAAAATCTGTACAAAGATGACAGACTGAGGGATTTTTCTGTATTCTACCAAAAACTTGGTTAATTAAAAGGCATACTGTGGATAATGAAATTATAGAGACGTTTTTGATGAACATAGACTTTAACTGCAATTGATGAGGTAGGCAATTATAAAACTAGACAAAATTTTAATGAGTTTGGAAGGAATATTAATTGTAATGCTCTATGATGTACATCCATTTCAACAAATTTTTGAGACAGAAGTCAAACCTACTGTGGCAGATGAAGATATCTGCCTACAAGACAATGCCTGCATCTTATGGTGCCCAGCATCCCATGCTGTCTTTTAGGACCTGCTGTGGTGCCAGTCCTGAGTTCATCACTCACAGCCCATTCATGAATGCTTAGCTGTGCTGCTTGCTGACACCAGTATTTACTGGTACTGCTTGCAGGGTCACAGAACAACTGAGGCTGTGAGGTCCCTCTGGAGGCCCCCTTCCCCAGCTCTCTGCCCCAGCAGGGCCACCCAGAGCAGGGTGCCCAGCACCACATCCAGGCGGCTGCTGAAGGTCTCCATGAGGAGACCCCACAGCCTCTCTGGGCAGCCTGTGCCAGTGCTCGGCCACCTGCACAGTACACAAGTGTGGCTTGGTGCTCAGAGCCTGTGCCCGCTGCTTCTTATCCTGGCACTGGGCAACACTGCAAAGAGCCTGGCTCCATCCTCATTGCACCTTCTCTTTGGGTATTCATGCACACTGAGATCCCCCCCAGCCTCCTCTTCTCCAGGCTGAACACTACCAGCACTCTCAGCCTCTTCACACAGGAGACGGGCTACGGGCCCTTTATCATCTTCATGGCCCTGCATTGGGCTCTCTCCAGTGTGTCCATGTCTCTCTTGTACTGGGGAGCCCAGAACTGGGCCCAGTACTCCAGGTGTGGCCTCACCAGTGCTGAATTAAGGGGAAGGATCGCCTCCCTTGACCTGCTGGCAATGCTTTGCCGAATGCAGCCCAGGACACCACTGCCATCTCTGTGGCAAGGGCACGTTGCTGGCTCCCTCAGGCAGTAAGCAGGCGTGGAGCACCCACTCCAGCGGGAGGGGAGCCTGGGCAGTAACAGGGAGCTGAAGGAGGACCAGGGTAGATACCCCCTCAATTGAGCAGGTTCACAAAGTGGCCAGCAGACCAGACAGATCCATGGTCCAATCCAGATCCAATCCAATTTCTGTGTGCTTACACACGGGAGTAATGGCTACGCACTCTCCCAGTTTCTCATAGTCACACTCGCTGCTGTCTCCCAGCAACGTGTGAGACCTTTTCAGATACTCCATAGCAGGAACATTTGTTTTATCTTGTGGACATCGCTCACTTGTGCCTGCAGTTCTGTCTATGGCTAGGGGCCAACAAAGGTGATCTCAATGACTTTTTGATGATCCTGAACAAGATTAATCTTTTCCTTCAGATGAGGTTCATTTTAGCAGATATTCAAACTGTCTCTCCCTCACACACAAATACATTTCCTCCACCTTGTTGTCCACGTTTCCCCACACACTATCAAAAACAAAGGGCAAGATTCCGCTTCTATGGAAGTTTGATTGTAATTTAAAAAGCTCACTGCCTGAGATAAGAAACAAGCTGTACCCTATTTTTGCCATCAGCTGTAAACATCTGAACTGCATGATGTGGAGTCAGGAAGTCCTGGCCCATCAAAGACCATTTCTGGATGGCAGCAGATGGTACACGGGGTGGACCTCCTTTCACAAAGCCTGAGCAGCATACAGATGCTGCAGGCAAGCTGAAAAGACACCCCACTACCCTTGCTACAAAACCTTCACCTTGCAAAAAGAGGCAAAGTTAGGTCAGATTAGTTAACTAAATTGCAGCCCTACTCTGGAGTTGCTGCTGCTGCTATTCCAAATAAATATGTATTTTTACTCCTTTTATTCTTTTACATTTTTAAAAATTATTATTACAACAGTAGTATCACACCTTTCTCATCTCTGCCCTGAGTACTGCCCTGTGCAACTACTAGACATAACATTTCTTTCTCTTTAAGAGTGGAAATGTCTTCCTGTCTGCAAGTCCTCTCTACTGCTGACCTCTCACGCACAGAGAATCAAACTGGAAATAAAATCCACATGGCACCAAGCGTGTGACAAAGTGCCTGAAACATTGTATTTGACATCCATTGAGATGACCTTAACAGCTCACTCATTGCTTCATTATTTCTGAGTAATGCACTCACCCAAGTGCATGCCAGTAAAGCCCATTCTGAAACTATGCTCTATTTGCTAAGGCAGCGATGCTCACAGGACAGATGCTATAGGCCTCTGCCTCCTGATCTATCCCTCGTCATTCCAGTAGCTTTCAAAGCCCTGACATGTTTTTATACAAACAGAAAACAGCATCGCAGCAATAGTTTCTTCTGCCTCTTTCAAAGTGCACATTCCTGCTAAACCTGCCCTGGGCTGTAGCATAAGACCAGACTTGGTACAATCCTAGTAAATGGATTTCTGCAGATAAAAATTCTCCCTCTACAGTAGCACTGGCTGTTTAAAATGCCTACTGAGCAAAAAGCATGAGCTTCATACATCTGGGGAACAGATACCCAGATACAACATGGTATCCCTTGGAAAAGCCCAAGGAATTTTGAGGTATTTTTTTTTATTCATAGGAAAGTTATTTTAAGCCACGTTTTTCATCTTGATCCCATTGCCACAACTAGGTCTGAAGGGTTCTAAGGCTCTCCAAATTAAGTTCTCAGTTTTTAAAATAAACTATTAGTTTAAAACTCCTGCTTCCCTTAGTGTCACAGACACAATATTACACGGTACAAGTTTGTGGTTTTAATTGGAGCTGATATAGATAGCTTGTTTTTTCCCTAATTCTCTGACATCGCCATCACCATGAACTGATGACAATAAAATATCCTTACTAAAATATTTTGTGTTTCTCTCCTTTATACCCATACTCTTATGACAATACAAAAGGAAAAGAAAAATGATTTTATTAACTTGAATTTTATTAACAATATTCCTCATGAATTAAGACTCTTCTATGCATTTGAAAGAGCAAAACACGTATAAACAGTACCACAGTTTTCACTGGTGCAAACCTAGAATGATCGCTTGATTCCTACTTGTCTCGAGTATAAACTCTAGAAGTAATTTTAAAATGGAATAACAAGATTTACAGCATTCCACCCTATATTTGCTTCACACCTATTTTTCCTTTTTGTACTACGTTATTTTCAAGAATCACGTTGTTTCTGAATCTATAGTTGGATAAAAGCTATAAGCAAGGATCAAGCATATCATAAAAGCAATTTATATTCCAGAAGCTGCTTGTAAGGTGAATTTCTTGGTCACTTCTTGTACGCCTGCTACGGGACTGATCCAGGGTAAAATGAAATCAAATGATCAAAATTCTGGCTTCGGATAAGTGCAGTGATAAAAGTCTCATTGATTTCAGTAGGGCCAGAATTTCATCTACAAGGATTACTTCCTTTGACCTAAATGTGCTCTGAAACAATCCCTAATAGCCTTTGAGAGGCAAATGGTTCCTTTCATTTGAGATTAACTCGTAGTATGCTCTACGTGTTGTCAAATGTTGGGTTTTTGTGTCCAATTACAAGATGATAAATAATCTGCAAATTCAAAACACCCCTGCAATTATTTTAATAAATTGAAAAAATGTTTTAATAATTTCAATATGCAAATTTTACTTCAACATTGACAACTCTGACACCTTATTACTGCTTACTGCAGCCAGAACGTTTATGAACTACTGGAAACGTACTTCCTCTAAGCAGAAACAAGAACTCCAAAGGGCCTTACCTTTGGGCCTCAGCACGGACCTTGCACTAGCTGTTAGCTGAAGTGTTTATAGCACAGATCCTTCAATTATCCAGTGGTCAGAACACCAAGGAGCAGTCAAATGCCAAGATGGGAAATTAATGATGTCAGGGTTTTAGCACCGAGATGCTGCATTCTGTCAGCTCTCTGCATCAGCTGCACTGGGTGCAGATGAGCCGTAATACAGGCGCTTCAGAGAACAAGTGGCTCTTTAACCATGCTGACACTGTCAAAATAATCTGTGCATGATACCACTTCAGTATAAAAATTGTGTTCAGTTCGAGTAGGAATGGAGGAAAAATAGAAGTGAAGCTTGACCTGGGGCAACAGAAAACTGTCTCTGAAGGATTCTCCCCCTTGGAAGGATGCATCTCAACCAAGTCTCTGAACAGGAGGAAAGACAGCACCAGTCTCTTATGCCTCTGACTGGTTTGCATCTTCCACTAGTGCAACAACAGAGCTCTCTTGTACTGCTCCGAAGCACACCTGACCCAAGGATGAGCTGATTCAGCTCACGAACCTGACAACAAATCTTTCATTATTATTTTTAATTTATTATTTGTGTTCTATGTTTGTTTTCTAGAATCGGAGGAGGTAAAGCAGTGGGAGCACGTATGCATGGGTGGAACAGCTCTGCCTCTTTCAGTAGCAAAATTGTTACACCAGCCTGTGAAATCTTTTCAAAAGGCACTTTGGACCTTAGAGAAGAAAAGAAAATACCTCAGGTTTTTATTAAAAAGGAAAATTATGAAAGTGCTGTTATTTGAAGAGTCGACTTTGATGAAGAAACCATCTTTGAAACCTATCGTTCCCTTCCTGCCCTTCCCCTCACCCACAGGTTTTCCAGTGTAACCAACACCCACACTGTGTTAATACAAGTGTTTATGGAGCTACTCTGCAGACCAGATCACTGCAACTATCTTCATTAAAACTAATCCACCCACCCTCAAAGTTATTCTTCAGCCAGATCATTTACTTGAAGTGGTTCCATAGGATGGCCTTTCAGTCAGCAGGACCAACCAAGCAGGCAGTGAACACAGACATCATGACCTACAGGTGGAATTGTTTACGTATTTATTTATTTTAAGCTGGCTCTGCTGTGAAGCCTGTGTGACAGACAAACAAACCAATCATACATCAAAGGTAAGGAAAGCTGCTGACTGAGGACACATTATGAGCAAGGAGAATCTCAGATAATTCTCAGCCAAAGACAAAGCATGAGAAGGAGCTGAGGAAGGACAGGAAATGGTTTGATGCTTTACAACACCACAAAAGTTTTCACTCAAATACATTGCTTGCATGCATGCACATTGGAATGGAATAGTACTGCCTAATATCCCAAGAAAATTTTGTTTTCCTTCCAAATAGTCTAGTCACAATTAAACTATTTCTGAGACATCTGTAAATGGTTACAGGCCAAATGGAAATAAAAAAAAACACAAACAACACAGCTGTAGAACTACTCTCCCTGAATGCTACAAGTAATTTCCACAAGCATCTGACATCCACTGCTGGCTGGGCACAGAAATGATTCTGTAAGGCTAAATCACATTATAACAGATTCAAAAACTTACCTCTTTTGCACTTTTAATTTTGGCCAAGAAAGTGTACAGCTCCATTGTTTCAGCAAACAGAGCCCGACATACTGCTTGATAGTGGTTCGCTGCCTCTGATGGGGTTGGCAGGTGGGCAGCACACAGCTAGAGAGAAAAATAAATAGCAATTACAAACAATGCCCCATTGCTTTAATTATTGCTACAGAGCATGAGATAACATGAACAAGAACACAATGGGATATTTAGGGCACAAAAATCCATGAACAACGTTTAAGCTTAGGTGGAAATTGGGGTGTATTTTCTAATTTTTCTGCTCCCATTTATTTTATATTCATGAGTTTCATGAAGAGGACTATGATAGAATAGATCAGCACTCATGCTGGTAGATGTAATCTTTTGCTTACATCGTCCCCTAAGTCATATCCATGACTTGTAAGTATTCTTCAGAGAAATCTTTGCAGGAAACAGACAGAACAACAAAATAATGTCTATAATTAATTTGCTAAAATCTTAATACCAAAAAATTCCAAATACCAAACTAAAATACCCGTGTCATGTATCGTACTGGTGTATATATTAAAATATAACAAAATCTTAAACAAGGCTTTAAAATGTGCCTTATTACTGTGGTTTCATAACAGCTAGAGCTAAAACAATGATCGAGCCAGAACCTGAGGAAATAGGTGGCAACACTGAGAAGATCTCCAGAAGCAAGGCTTGGAACAAAAGCCTCTTTAGGAGAAGAGCCCCTAATTAGCCTAGTGGCATATTTCTCTAAATCTCTCTTGCATTACAGCGAACATTGTGGTCCCAAAGGGCACAATACCAGTAAAACTCAGGCTGCATTTTCATATTGTTTCCCATCTGATTTAAATCCACGCTGACACTACAAGGCACGATCCTGAGGCCTCTGGCCACAGTCTCCCGCTGATGCCCTTATGCTGGCACCTGAGTTTTTGCCCTAACTCGGAGGGGACTCCTCACCCAGGCAAAAATTTGTGAAGGAAGCAGGGCCGGGGAGAGTTATTCTTCATGGCTTGGACGCATGTGCAGTAGCGCAGGTAAAAAGGAGCAACGGGAACACCCTGCCAACACAGGGAGTGAGAGGGGAAGGGAGGATGGGCTGAACAATTTCTTTGGGTTGCAGTAACATTTAGATTGGCTTAATCTCACTGACAAATTGTTTTCCAAGGCCACAACCTCTTTGTTATTTTTGATTTCCTCCAATTAGCGTAACAACACAGAGTCCGACGGTCAGATTTGATCATCTCGATAAAATTTCACAAGCACCATCTGGACTCCTGCAATATCCTGCTCTGACTGTTGTAACCACGTGTGTGTATGTATATTTAAATCCTGTTAGCCCTAAAAGAAAGATATACATATACATATATATGGAAAGTTTATGTAGATATTTTTTCCTTCTTTCCCATATACTTTCCTTATATCTAAGGAAAGTAAGGCAGACATTCAAAAGCTGCCCTCAATTCACTGCTTTCAAATTTTATGCTGCTTTGTGATGACAACCAAAATTTTGTTACACACTTCACATTTATTTCTGTGTAGTCATAGTGGCAAAGTTAACACTTTTTATTTTATTTTTTTTAGCAAATCATATCTTCTCCTTTGCAGGTAAAGGGAGAAACAATGAAACAGACGTGTCTCAAATGTGTGCTACAGTGACAACACCTACCACAAAGAGAGAAGCTGTTTAGGTATTTCCCTTGACCTAATGAAAAGTCAGAATTACACTTAATTCAAACACATCGTATTCAAAGTATGTTTAATTTGTGTTCCTTTCTCTCAATAACTAATCATGTCCTTACCTGCCTTACTATGTTTAAGGCAAGCTATTTCTAGTTATTAACTACAGCACAGATAAAAAGGATTTCATTCTACAATACACCACTTACAGGAATAATAATGACTATAATAGGATAATAACAGCAATTTCAAAAAAGTCCTAAAATGGCACAGGTCTTCATAGGAAAGAACAAAACTTTATTTATTCAGATTGCAGACAGGTTTTTAAGAATGCCTTTTTTCTTTATTTAGAAGCATGTTAATTAGAAACAATTTGCATCAAATATTCAGCAAGTCAATGAAATGCAGCAGTGGCAAGTTCAAGCAGGGGATGGATATAATCATGATTCTATTATTGGACATGAAGTAAAGCAAAAAATAAAATTAAATGCCTGTTGCAAAAGCTACCAGAAACGCAACCACACAAGAAATCAACCATTTGGTTTGTAAACATTCGAATGCAGGTATTAGAAGAGGCCCAGTAGCTCCTACTAACTTTCATGTTGTGAAAAATCAGTTTCTGAGTGATCTTAGATCATGTGAAGACGCACTACATAAAAAAAAAACCACCCTTGTGGTAACATTAAATGACTTAGCATAATTTTTTGGATAGCGGAAGGTGAGCCTGAAGAAAAGGCAAAATGCCCATAAGCCGGACCGATCTTTCTTCACTGGGGTCTATTACACTTGCACATTGTTCAGAAATAAAAATGTAGGCAGTCAAGGCACATCAAGTGTGAAATGTGATGTTTCTAGCCCAGGTTTAGCATATTTATCCACTTGTGCTTTTTTTTTAAAAAAAAATTGCATCTTTAATTTGGTATTAGCAGTGTCTGAGAAGCTATGTTTCCGAAATACACCACAAAAATCAGTCAGAATGCTTTAATATCTGAGTTAGGAAAGCACAGCCACCTAAGAAGCTCCTCCTCCCCTTACCGTGTCATAGCAGTCGTGGTGCAGGACTGCAGGTCTGCAGTCTTTTCCAGCCATTCAACGTCCATCAAGGAAAGGAAGCCTCTGTACGCTGCTTATTCTGACACTTGGCTTTTCATCCCTCATGATACAACCTAAAACTATCCTACGGGGAATGAAAGCACCCAGCGTCCAGAGCGTAACATGAGGGCTGCTTGTTCTGCTTCCAAGAAGTCTCACACAGGATGGGTGAAATCTAATGATGTGGGCTTTGCAAACTGGTGGAATATCAAAAATATTATCAACTACTGAAATGGGTCCGTAATATTTCCATTTGTAATCACTGTGAAGAACTGGGATTTTTTTTCTTTTTCTTTTTTTTTCCTTAACTAAGCCTATCCAAAAACCAGCTTGACCCAAACCATTCAATCTTTGCTTAGATCACTAAGAAGATTAGAGACTGTTTCCATCCACATTCAGGGTTCACAGAAAAAAGGCATTATGTAAATACCGGAGCCTTGCCAGCTCCTCTGTCCAAATTCACCCTCAATTGACTAGGAAACAGAGCGCATCAAGCCAAACCAGCGTTAACAGAAATCACAATTTAACCATCAGAAGAGATCAAACAGAGTTTCTTGGATGCATTTCAATATTAAGGACTACACAAAATTACAATGAATTCTCACAGCAGACTCATCCGCTAAAATCCAGATAGGTTTTGCAAAACCTTCTATTTGGCTAAATACATACTGCAAACTTTACCAAAACACCTGGCTTGTTGGAATTCAGATTTCAAAAGACAAACAGTGTTTCCACTTGCAATCATCCTGGGCACAGTGCCTGTGTGAATGCGCAACAAAGAATAAAAGGATCTCTTTTTTTTTCCCATGGGACACAAAGGCAAGCTATTGATATTATGCAAAATGCACTACCAGGCTGCAAATGCCAGGCTTGTTAAGTTTTAAAGCCCCGGAGTATTAACGTAAGACTTAAAAGATGTACTTTTTCCTTAACCAACAAGGAGAAATGTCTTGTAACCAACAGATCACTGAACATACCGCAACAGGCTCTAAGAATAAAACTCAGCTCGAAATGTCCTCCCAGGTCAAAGCTACTTTCAGATAGATTTTGTCTCTGTGCAGATGAACTAGACCTCATCATCATTTGGGGGTAGTGTTTTGTTTCGATTATACATATATATATATATATATATATATATATATATATATATAATTTTATTCCTATGAATGTGAACTTCAAGGAGCCATCTGCTTTGCTAGGAAAAGCAGACAATCTTGCTTGAAACAACACCTGTGCTTTTGTAAAAGTCAACCTAGCACTTGCTTAGCTTTATTATCCAGAATGAAATTAAAGGGATGGACTGTTCAGAGCACCTAGATGTGGTTTGACAGGAGTCTGGAAGATGGTCCTGCCTGCTACAATCACACCCGTGCTTTGTACAAAGGACTTTTGCTCAGTGCAAGTATTGAGGCAGGTTTCACAAGACCTGGATGGAGCCACTCACCTACCTGCTGTTCTGCCAAGCTTTCTGGGCAGAGATTTGCCCCTGGCTCCACGGCTCATAACTGCAGTGGGCCAAGGATGAGCTGATCCCTGAGGTACTGTGATAAAGGACTTTAGGGGAAGACTAATGAGGTAAGACTGTGTTAATACAAAAGGAATGGGAGCAGAGTCAGCTATTAATCCACAAAATCAATGAACAAATTCACGGAAAGTACAGAAAGTATTCAGAGAAAGTCACTATTCCCGTAAAGCTGCCTTCAGAGCCTTTTATAAATTTTACAGAGGTATTTCTAATGATCAGTCGCAAGTGCAGTGGAATGTCCAATTGCTCAACGTGTGAGTTCCTAATTAATTTCACACACCTCAAGGAAGAGGCAATTTGTGAAAAGTGAGGCAAATAGCTACTGTCTGGTGGTGTCAAGCAGACCTACCTCATTATTTAAGTGCTCTCTAGCATTCCAGTAAGGCTTTCCCCTCACGTGGGGATTTGTTGTTTTCATCATGTTTTCCATTGCTTTGAGGTGGACAAGAGAAAAGCTGTGTAGTTCTTAACAACTCTGTTACACGCGATCAGAAGTCAGTCCTCCCCACAAAATGGCCTAACATGCATTTTCACCTCAGTGATTTTTCTAATATGAGAAGCTAAATGCACCAGCAAAGCTACTGCATTTAACAAAACTCTGAGGATTAAAGGCTTCAAGCAAAGTATTTACATATAAACTTATATGTCAAACAGGAATGGGTTAACAAACATTTGGAAATGCTCTCCTGAATCAAAACTTAGATTGGTGTGGAAGAAAAAGTGAAAGATTCACGTGGGTAGACTGTGTTTGGGAAGGCTGAAGTACCATTTCATACACTGGAATGTGTATTTATTTTTGAATTTATCTTTGAAAATAAAATTCAGCAATTCAGCAACACTCGGTATGAAACCGGTGCCCAGTAAAGGACTCTCCTCAACTGTTTTCTTCTAAAAAGAATATCTGTCCTGACATTTCTTACAGGTAGCACTTGTCTTCAGAAGCTGAGTGCGATGATTCACTTTAGTGCATTTCACAACTGTTTGAAAATAGGCCTAACTACTTCTTGATATGAGACAATTTAAGCAGAGATGACAATCTTGATAAAATTTCAATAAGACAGCAACACAAAACTAACACCCCATTGATTGTCTCATTTATAAACTTGAACCTTTTCCAACAACAGAAACAAATTAAAGGTGAAGATGATTTTCATTCTGTTACATTTACATGATGCCAGATTTAGGAAAAAAAAAAAAAAAGTCTTACGAATACTGAACACAACTGCTAACACTTCTGACAGCATTTAAAACTTTCATGGGTGTTAAGAAAGGGAAATTGCACTACTGTATACATTACAGACAATTTGTCAGCCTGATCCCATATTTTTCATGCTCAGTGATCCTTATTACTCTTTGTTACTCTTTGTTAGCTTCCTAAGTAACTTGACTTTTTGACCATCAAAACAAACACTTCAAATGAAGGTCAGCCTGTTCTTGTGAGAAGGTACTTCTACCAGACAACATAATAACATTAATTTTTAAATGTCTAACTAATTTTACGTACTACTTCAGACTTCTTGGCAAAGCTGCATTCATGTAAATTCACATTTCTTCTTGAAAGCTATTTAGCTATTATCACACCTCAAACATAGCCCCAGCATACAGCTGTGCTAAAATGTGTTATGTGTATTGCTAGCCTGTTTTTTTGCAGTGCCTCTGAGCTAACAACATCCTGCTTCCCAAAGGAGCTTGTTTCAAAGGAACCAATTAAGTGAAAACCAATTCTGCATTCTCTCCCAGTTTCAGAGAAACTGTGCTCCGTTGTTCCTTAGCAGAATAATGGAGGAATTAATAATATAAATATGCAGCAATCTGAATTTGCTAGCTCTTGTTCTTTGACTATTCAGTGGAACATCAATGGTATTATTGATGAGCAAGGGTGAAATCCTACAAATGATATTTTCCCTCTTTTTTCTACAGTAAATGTCAACCCCTGCAACATACAGCAAAGCCACTAGTTAGCCTGTCAGCAGCAACCATTTTCTAAAGCTGTCTGCCTCATAACAAGGCAACAGCTCTGTGTACGCTCAGCAGCTCTCATCTGCACCACTCACGCCTTTATCTGCCTTTCCTGCAGAGCAGCAGTGTGAAGGATGGGATGGAGGCATCTCGGTAAGAAAGCTCGCTTCAGAAGTGGAGTAGAAGCGTAGATGGGGAAACGTGATAAAATCGGATAATTAAAGGAGAAGGGGAGTGTCTGTACATATTACCAGGGTTACCTGTACAGTTGTTTAACTAGCAGCCCATTAAACTGTGGAAACACCCTTTACATTATTAAATAACTTAGACCCGAACAACTGATAGCAAAGAGCTGCAGCCCTGCAATGTGATTCTGTATGGCTGTCAGACATGCTTCTCAGGTCCTCCTTAGGACTGGCAGGTGCCTTCTTACTGGACCTCCTGCTTCTGCTCAGCAGAAAAGAGAGTTGGTTTTGTACCCGGATGCTCAGCGTACGTGGCAGAGAATGGGAACAGCATAGACGCCCTTCTCTATTTCCCTCTCCCCAGGCCTCCACACAAACACAGAAAGCCGTCAGTGCATTCAGGGTACTGCCTGAACAAAACAGCACATCTCTGGAAAAGCAGTGAAGAATAAAAGAGGGAAAAAAAAAACATAAAAAGGCAACAAAATAGCTGGGAATGACCCTTAAATCAGAAACTAAATCTCACTGACATATATAGAAAAGAAAGGGGAGAATAACGCGGACAAGGTTGTTTCTACACCAATTCTTCCATAATGTCCATTAATATCATTATTAAACAGTTCAGATGTTTGCATACTCAGTACTTACGAGACTGTGTATTAATGTAAAACAGTTTTATTCATGAGCCACTTAAAAACCAATTAAAATATATCAGCTAAAATAAAAACATGCACTTTCCTGGGCAGCAATTTACAGTTAGTGTAAAGAGCTTTAAAATGCATGTGTGTGGGAAGCTTGTTTATTTTTATGTAAAGCACTGAAACTTCTCTTGGTAGGCATAATAATAATTTGCTTTCATGTTTTGTCCTGAAGCATGACTTTTCATTCCTATCCAAAAAAACAGATTTCCAGCTGCATAACCAAACAACCTGTATTACTAAACATAACAAGCTTTTAAACTTCACTCCCAATGAATAAATCCAGCAAGCTTCTAACCAGTCTCGTTTTGCTTTCGTTAGATCTCAGCATATGGAAACCTATCCCTTTATGTATACCGTACTCCTTATTTGTAGTACCTTTGTCAGGGAAATCAAGTCTTGAAGCTGATGGCACCAGAAAGCCTACAGAAAAATTCTTCCTCCTCTTATTCAAAGAAAGTGTGCTTAAATTTTTTTGCTATTGAATCTCCTTTGCAATTGTCTTATAAAACAAATCAGTTACATGAATGTTTATAGTTAAAACATATGCTACTTTGAGATAAATTTGAAGGAAATTATTTAATCCACAATGTATTGTATTTTCATTACAAATAAAATACTGTATTTCTGAACCAAATATATATCCTTGCTTATTCAAGCAAAAGAAGATATCCAATAAGATGGAACTCAAAAGGTGTTATTTTATCCTCAATTCACTCTACTTCAGGTGGTGGAGAGCTTTTTCTCTACCTCCTCTATGCACACGTTATTCCTGGAAATTGCCTCAAGTATGGTAATTACTAGAAATTGAATTATCTAGCATCAGTGGGTTTGACATACGTCCTAAACATAGGTGGGATTAACCACCTGTAGGGGCTGCAGATGGTGTTTATACTGCCCTGACTGCCCAGAGAGGTGAGGGATAGGCAGCCCTAAAGCTCTTCTTGGCCTCCGCACATTTCTTGCCAGTGGCAGCAGCAGAAGTAGAACCACCACTCTGACAAACAACAAACATTCAAGGCCGCTTCATATACCCAAAACGACACCAAGTCTACGCTGTGGAGACTGCAGTCACTACAGGGGTTGCATCGCAGTAGGTGCCTCACAGCCTGCACGCGTTCTCTCATCTTTGTGACACTGAATTATCATTTCTCTTTTGCTGGATACAAAGCTAACCGAACTGGTCAGGAAGCTTTTCTGATTAAGAAAATAAACAAACTTTGGATCAAAAAAACCTAGAGAACAGTACATTATTTTTCCATTATATCTCTGCTTTGTGGGTTCATTTGCACTTCTATTTGCCAAAAAGCTTGCAATCTCCATCTGAAAATCTGTATTGGACAACCATAGTGAGTTACTACACATCTTGTAGTAATTGGAATTTTTTTCCGGAAATCTTAGGTCCCAAACTCATAGGAGTACATATGAAATGTAATGTTCATTATTTCTAATTAAGAGACTGTGGAGATTCTAGGACAAAATAAAGGCTGACCTCTTGCCCCAATCTTAATATTTATTAACATTAATTTATTTTAATATCATGACTTGTTGGGAGGATAGGAATGAGTCTTTCTATCACGGCCAAAAAATACGTAACAGAAGATGAGAACCCAAAGATAGAAAGCACAAGATATCCTCTCTTGCTAACAAACTATATTCAGAAGCTTTTGTTCTTCCCTAATTTTGTCTTTTTTATTTTTTATTTTTTTTACTATAAGTGAGCTTCCTTATGTCAAAATATGCCACTTGTTGAAGAAAGCAAAGCCTTGGCCAGTCTCTGATTGCAAAAACAAACAAAATATGTTGTATTTTTAACGATAACTACTTGCACTTGAAAATGCTGAGCATTATTTTGAAAGGAAATTCCTTTGCATTCTCAAAAAAAAAAAAAAAGGCACAGGAAAAGAAAAAAAAACATACTTTTAATTATCTGACGGGTATTCCCAACTCTTATTACATTGCTTTTAAATCAGATAAAATCATTTTGCACTTTAGGTTATTGCAACCACATCACATATGCCTTACCATTCTTATCCATGAAAGAGTCTTGTGGAAACAAACATTCTACAGTTAGAATGTTTGTAGCACCCTACCAGCTACTAGGAGGAAAAATAACTGTCCTAACTGAAACCAGGACAAAGGGATACCTCCTTGACAGAGAAGATTTAAGGAAAAACAAAAAACATACATACAACATAACCAAGCTAAGTGCTAGCCCTTCATCAAAAGCTCATTATCTGAAGGGAAGAGGAGAAAATGGAGAGAGGCTAATCACTTTCCTAATTCTCCAGTCAACCACTGCATGAGAGCTTTGTTTTCAAACAGAGCTCTCAAAACAATTAAACCATTTCATGCCAAGTATTCTAAGGACCTGTGCCATAGATAATTATTTACCTGTTCTCAGTTACATATCATGAAAGACGTATCTTTGCAAGGGAGGCAGGAACTCCCAGCTCAGTTTTTCAACTTCAAAGTTAGCTTTAAAACCACTGGCACTTGCAGAGGCATCTACTACGAGTCTGTTGAAACAGATGCCTTTTCATGATACGTTTACCAATGCCTTCCAAAGAAGAAATATAAAAAGGAATTGAATATCTGGGTGGTAATTAATACTGTAGTGACCTCAATCCACGGAGCGTAAGGTTATCAAAGAGGTGATCACTGCAGAGCATTCTCCTGTATTTAGTCAAAAAACAATTGTTTCTCTTAGGTAACTCTTTTTTGTACCGACATTTTTCATGAGAGAGACAGTTTTGAGGGATAAAACTTGTGGCAGTTATTTTGAAAACAAGCAAGACTTAAGAGCAAAGCAGAAGTAACCAGAAATGCAAATGCATAAATCTATTTCAAACCTTGCTACGTAAGGCAAGACAAAAGACTGTTTAACATCAGCTTCATACAGAAGGTCTTGATTGTTATAGATGGAGGGACAAATCTAAGATGCTGGTGAAGTGGCTAAATAGGAGTTTGCTGACAGCTGTAAACTGGATTTAGGATGTGCCGTCACATCTACAAAGAGCCTAGCATAAAACTGATGAGTGTGAAAGCTTGCAGCTTGTTTTGCCAGCAAAGATAGCTGAAAACATTACTGTCATGTCAAAAAGCCCCACATGAAGGGTTCTACGGGACTTCTTACCAGTATTGTTAAGTATACATAAAGGTCCCACAAGAAAGAAGACTTCAAATGTAAACTGAGGGTGGGGAACAGAAATGGGGGGCTCCAGTTCCCTCAAACTCTGCATGACACCAACAGAGAGCTGCCAAGAAAGCATCTTGCTTACAGCATCTTTATTAAAAGACCTCAATGGCTGCCAAATTAACCTCAGAGAGAGGTTATCTTTATCTGTCCAAGCGGTAAAGAAAATTACTGATCACGTTATTGTGGTAGGCACATAAGACAACAGAGATTAGTGGGGGATGGCCTAGTTACCTCACCGGTTACCTCACCTCAGCAGTTTGCTCCCCGCACCCAGGCAGAATTAATATCTGGTGGGAGATTACAGACCTCTCCAGCCTCATTTTTTTTACAGCAGGAAGTGTCCTGGAGGTGACAGAAACACTTGTCCTGCTTTTACCGATTGCTCGATCGGTCTGAGCAGGCAGAGGGGTGCCATGCCTCCCAAGGAGGGGGGCAGCTCCCACCTCCCTCCTTCCTCCTCCAGGCACTCGTGACAAAAAGCAGGTCCAGGGAGGAATAATTGGGGAAAAAAAAAAAAAAAAAAAAAAAAAGGTGTTCAATGGTATATGGTATGTTATTTGTAGCTGTTTTGCAATCTGTTTGAAATTAAAGGTTCTCCATGACTGACAGACTGCTTTAGCAGTAGGTAGGGCCTCCTCATCCCAAAATAGCAGAACTGGAGGCTAATATAAAACAACCAGGAGCTCTGGCATGAAGATTTCAGCGTTTCTCCTGAAGCTGACACCATGCAGTCCAGTGCTTTTGGCAACTGGCAGATGGATTCTTCATTGGAAAATCCATGGCCAAGTGCCTTGGCTCTGAACACGAGACACCACTTCCAGGACAAGACGGTGCCATCAGCACCCCCTCCTTTGCTCACTAACACATTCAAATGTTAGGAAGACTGACATCACGTTCTTAAAAAGAGAACGGTGGTTAATTTCAAAGTAAAGCAGACTATGTGTTGACCTCCAATTACACTGCCCAGAATGAAAAATCTTTAAGACACCAAATGACATCACTTTAATTAATGAAACCTGTCCATCAACATAATTCACTAAAACACTTGTCATGTTCAGAGAAGCTTTAAAATTACATTAAAGGGATTTATACAGGCTTTCCCTAGCCTTCTTGATCATGCTAAAGTACAGCAATCCCTTCACTTTCTATATAGATTTAAGACATTACAAACAGAAAGGAAAAATTAAACTACTGTTTTTTTTGTGTGCTGGCTGAAAAAAAAAAAAAGTATTTTCTACTTTTTACCTTTGAGCCATTAAAAATATTTCTACTGTGACACAATTCCTCTGTCCAGACATGAAAAGCCTTAATAAATCATGCTGACTAATACTCTCCTGAACTTCAGAGTTTTTTCATTTGCTTGTTAATACTACATGCTGCCACAGAAGTCAAAGCTTTTGTAAAAAAACAAACCCTATGGCTCTTCTCCGCCATGTTTTCAATTATCACCTTATAGTCTTTCAATTTTAAATAGTGGATTGAGGACAATGATACTTTACATCTACATTTGCAAGTGTGTGTAAATGTATAAAATACATAGATGGGGGCTTGCTACACACAGTACAATATGGTAGACTGATCAACATGAATTGATTAGAAGAGAACAGTTCATAAAGAGCCTTTTAAAATTATTTCTTAGAAAATAACTCTCATCTTGTCTAGAGCAACCTCATCTAAAGCAAGTGTTGGTTTTACTGTTCACCTCAAGAAATCTAGGCATGCCAAAAAGGAGAAGCAAATACAATTGCTCATTAGGACTTTCTTGTCCCAGCTCCAAGCTTCCTTTGCCCTAAGGGTAAGCCAGGCAAAAAAAAAACATAGTTCTCTCTTTTGGCTTAAATCACTCAAAGTGTCTTGCTCTTCCTTGCCACCAGGAACTCAAAAACAAGAAAACAAACTCTTAGTTTATTTAGTGTTTAAAGTCAAGTTTTGATCCTCTTTTTTCCCAGAAGCAAACATGTAAATAAAACAGAATGTTTTGTTCTCTGCACAGGGAAAAGAGAAAAACAAAACAAAACAAAACAAAACAAAACAACAACCCTGTTTTCCATCAAACCAGGTTTCTAAGTGTCTTCCTTACAGACTTTAAACAAGGCAAACTCAGAGCTGTGTATGAAGCATTGCCCCCGTGTGCAGCTGGCTTCCCTTAGAAGGAACACTTAGCCCTCTGCCCTTGCTAATCAGCTATATCTTCTTCTTTATATGATTGTTTTGGGTGACCAGTAGTGATGGACACTACTCAGCAAAAGCCCTCAATTCCCATGCTTGCTGTCTTCATATAGCTTCCAGGCTGGTCTACATCTTCTCTTCAACAAATGCTTTGCCAAACTTGGTAGATACAGTCAAGGAGTTTATCTCTTGGGATCATTTAGTTTGATTGCACAAGTTGGTGTAAGTTATTACGAAGCCTGCTAGGTAAAAATGTTCAAATAGTTTTGCACAATTAAGCGTTCAGAACTCACCTGCACAGAGGTACAATCTTTGAGAATGCATAGCCCAAGCAATGCAGCAAGGCAAAGATAAAACTACCTAAGAAATCCAACGAAACTGTCACCCAAAAAAATACTTGTTTTCCCACTGTGTTATTTCATTAAAAATAATTACAAATCAATCATTTAAAATACACTCAGGGCTACGTGACCTGCAACAGTCTTTTGAATGCCACCCTGTAAGACTACTTCAGTTACAATACTATTTAAAGATGTTGCAACCACATCTTTTAAACAAAAACCTACTGTAAAATTATTTTCATTAAGAAATGCAAAACGTTCCCTGTCTTCAAGACCAATCTTTGAGATAAATTCTGACTTTTAGATTCAGATCTTCAGGGGTCAGTACTATCTAATACACAGTTTATTTCTTTGTATTAAATGTCCTTATCTCACTCAAATATTTTTTTCTAAAATACAGCATGCAATAGTACGCTAAGAAAAGGGGAGCAGAAAATAGCATCACGGTAACACAACAAACAAGAACATATTAAAAAAAATCGTCTAGCTCAAACAGAGTGTTTATTATTCTGGAAAATTAGTGGTACTTTTAAGTCAATTCAAACAACTTTCCTCCAAATGTTTCATTTCTTTTACTACTGTTACCAGCACTGAAGCAAATGCACCAAAAGGAACTTTGCCTGAAGCCCAAGGCTCCCTCTTGAATAATTCAAAAGCAAAAAGATCACAGTGGCTTAATTAAAGGGCCCTTGCTCAGTTTCTTCACTTTTCCCATGTTGCTGTTGCAGCACAATATGCCTCTATAAGGAATTAAGGAATTTTGTAGTAACTATGCTGCTTCCCTTTTCTTTGACAATGCAGTGAAATCGTCTTCGTAGTAACACCAAACTCGCAACATTAACAACTGAAATACCCAGAGGTCTGACACAAGACTAACAAAACGTTCTGAGCATCCTCAAACCTGGTCATTCGTGTCCTGGCAAGAAGAGGAAAAGACAAAGCTTCCACTGGCTCTTTTATTCTTGACCTCTCTCCTGCATGGGGTGGTGGATTGCGAGGCTGGAACACCTTACACAAGTTAGACTACACGCTTGATAGCACGCCTTTATTTCAGCCTGGAAGGGGTAAGGTGTTTTCACCCAGATGTATCAGTTGACCCCCCATAAATCCGGCTTCTCTCGTATCCTCTGAGCATTAAAACAAGAACGCTCATCCTGCCTGTTTCAAACACGAGCTGCATACGGACAACTTTAAACTGCAGAAACAAGTTAATCTGCTGTTTTGAACGTGGTCTGAAAGTGCAGCTACTGGGAATTTTCAACACATAGCACTGCATGAGAGAAAATTCTGCATAGCAATTTTGCATGTCACCATTAATTTACTTGTCTACTACAGCACGTATCACATACATCATGTAAATGCTACAAGCAGTACTGGTAAGGTACCTGGGACATTCCCTAGGGGATGCTGGCATTACATGCCATTTGAAGAACTCCTACAGACCCAATAGAAGATGTCATGTGAATCTGTACAAAAACACCCTGCATTTCTCTACATTTTTTACAGTAGTGAAAGGAGACAGTACAGCTAAAAAGCTAGTTATATCACCATGAATATCCAAGGCTGCAAAGTCTACATGCGTGGCAACAAGATCCTGACAAGATGAACCTTCACCAAATCCCAACATAAGACAAGCCGCTGTCCTCACCAATTTTTCTGATCTACTGCCTTTACCAGGCTGACTGTGAATCTGAGAAATCCTTTGTGGCCTTCTGTGCTCTTATCACTTTCAACACCTGGAGAGGGGAGGCATTTGCAAGCTGAAGAGACTCTCAAGCCGATCGGGCAGCTCTGGACAGATTGCACTGCCAGTCTGCGCTGCCTGGCTGAGCGCCAGCGTCACTCCGCAGGGCTGAGAAGATAGGGCCACTTTGGTAATTAAGGGCAGCTCTGCTCTTTTTTTACTTTGTAACAGGTCACTACAGTGTTACCGTATTAATTGACCAACCATTACCCTGATTTCTACTCCTTAGTTAGCATTTCAAATTAATCCAATCAGACAAAATGTACCTCATGGAAGTAAACACTCATTGATCTGTTTTGGTCTCCGGAGTCCATTTTAGGCAGCACAGGATAATACAGGTTCTTGGATTATTTGGATTAAACCTCATATTCAGTGTGTTATTTGTGACAAACTGCTTTGCACATTTCAGACATTTATATTTTTAAAGAGAAAAGCAGAGCTCTTTCATGAAAAATTCTGCATTTTATGTAGTGTGGGACACCATTACCACCAAAGAATCCTTACACTGAAAGTTGGAACTTTATTTGTACCCATGTATAAATTATTCACAGTAATTGCAGAAAAAAAAAAAAAAAAAAAAAAAAAAAACAGATGAGAAAAAAGTCCATGCCCTGCTCTGCTTCTTTTAGATGTATAAATGCCACACACAGATATCAGACCTATTCTAACTTACCAATATATAAAAATTATCTGAACACTCAATCTGTGTTTCCTGTTTTTGTTGGACAACTCCTTGGATTCCTCAGACTATTTTAGACCTTAGACAGGTTATACCAGTATAATTATGTGAATTATGGGTACCAGTTTTTTTTTTTTTTTAACCAGTGTAGATGCATTACTATGGGCTGTAATGGGAATGCAAAAATCACTGCAGAAAAGGTGACTTGTGTCTCTACCTCAACCTGGAGTAAGACACCCTAGTCCACCTAAGCCCACACCAAAGGAAAGGATATTTCAACTGTTCTATATAAGAATAAATTAAAGCAAGAAAAAAAAAATGCCCTTTGTTGCTGTTTTTTGATGGGAAGACCAAAATCCTGTGGGGCAGCTTCCTCAAAAGTACATTTGGTATAACGTATTTCTAAGCAAAAACGGAAAAAAAAACCTCTACAAATAAAAGTTGTGACCAGTACAAAATTACTACTACTTCTACTTTCACTTGCAGAGTTCCCAGCTGTCACACTACTTGCTGTGCAGCTGTTTATAAAGCGCTCCATATCAAAAACCATAGTATTATTGTTAAACATTTTTACTTTAAAACCAACAACACATAGCTATTGCTTATGCACCATCAAGACTCAAATATGCGGAGAGAGACAGGCTTTTTTGTGCACATTCTGTTCTCAGCTCAGCTCCCTGTGCCTGCTCAGTGTAGGAGCTCCAAACCCTGACTCTTTTCATGACTCAGCCAGCAGCACAGTTTACTCCGCCGGTCCTTTGGTTGTGTCTGCACAAATGTTCGAGGAGTCTTATGGCAAAACAGATGAAGAAACTGATGGAGTTAAAGAACAAATCAAACAAGCAGAAAAACCCTTTGTGATGCTTTGACTAAATACGAGTGCTGTGGATCCCAGCCACAGTGACAGAAGAGACAGAAGAAACATGGCTGTGGTTTGAATGAATAGCCATGACATAAAAGGCTTGGAAAAGAGAAAAATAGCAGGTTTACTGCATTTTTAAGACAACTCAGAGTTAGTTCAAAGAATGGTGAAGTAATAAGAAAATGCCTCTAGATGGGTCTGATTTTGTCAAGATCTATATATCCTTTTGTTAACCAAATCTGAGAAATTGTTTTTCTGGACCCTCACAATGTCTGTGCATCTGTCTGAGGACACGCCATAGTTGACACAAAAAGGTGTACTCTCAGTCAGTATGCCTTGGGAGGGCAAGAGCCCAAAAGGGAATGTTTTTAAGCCCCCTAAGCATGGGTGATGAACACTGGTCCTTGGGACCTTACACAGCTGAACTCAGAGGTCCCACTTCTGTGAACGCAGCACAGAGAGAAGAGAGGTGGCCAAGAGGTTCAAGAACCAGCAGCTCTGGTGTGAAGACTCCAGCAAAGATTTTGGTCAGGAAGTGTGCCAAAACAAGCCACCTACCCGCTTAGACCAGCACCAACCATGGAGGTCCTCCCCAAAGGCTAACATGTCACAGCCCTATGGCATGAGGGTGTGTTCACAAAATCATCTGGGGAGGTATTTGGATTTCTTTCTAACTTACAAAGAGTTAAAATGCAAACAGAAATACTCAAAGAAGAGTCTGCCCCCCTCAAAACTGATAAAACTTGATAAAACTAGATATTGGCACCTCCAGAAACCCGGTGGTTGGTTCAGGAGATTCCCCAACGTTAGAACAAGGGTCTCATGCACCAGGACCCAAGGGTAGAGAGCTGACCACTTGTTATCTTGGAGTGTAATGATTTTCACAAACGCCCAGCACTGCTGTACTCCCTTTTAATATAAAACAAACGGACATTTGGGGCATTGCTTACCATCTCGCTAAGGTTCCAAAATCTTCAGCAGCTTCAGACAGAGTTACAGGGTACACTGCAAGTTGCTTGTTTTGAAATGATGTGTAAATACTGCTCTGCAGGCTCATATAAAAATACTAAAGCCAATCCAGCCCTAAAGACAATTACACTTGCAGAAATCTGCATCTTACTAATTCTAACCTCATGAACTAGGCAAAATTATGGGCCTCTGAATTCCAGTAACATGAACTCTTTGACTGTCTGTCATAAACAAATACCCAAACTTGTTTTTAACTGCATTTTCTGGTTCCTCTCTGACAGGTTCCCGTATTACACTTATATGGGGTCATACCACATACATGATAATAAGATATGTCCTCACGCTCAGAAGGTGCCTCCAGAACATGCAGATCTAAATGTTGATCATTTCATCCCACCTGTAATTGCATGGAAACAGGACATATTCTTCTTTTACTCTACAGCTCGACACATGCCATAGATAGTTGATCTGTACTACAACAGTACTGAAAACAAAAAAAGTGGATCAGTGTCACCAAAGTACACTTCAGTTCCTTCCAGCTGGAAGAAAACACTCTACATTTGAACTACCAAAACATGAATCACCTAAATTTGCAACTTTATTTTGCAGACCATGCCAATGACTACAGGTCAATTAGAATAGCTGACTTTTTTTTTTTTTTTTTTTTTTTTTCACAGAAACATAACTTATTCTTCTTCTTTGAGCAAATTACAAACATTAATTTCTATCAACAAACTGTAATCTTGTTTATATTCGTTACAGCAAGATAGCCCAATACTGCACAAACTGCTCGGAAAATAATTTTCATACAAATTAAAAGGTTAGCATGGAGATTTTTCAAGTATGAGTCTTGTTTACTATGGGACAAGTGTCACAAAATCATCTTTGTGAAGCAGCAGTTGCATGACAGTTAATTTTCGGTCAGAATTAACTAACGCTATTAGTGAATGACTCAAAGTGATTTCTTCAGTAAGGACAAGGACCAGAGGACACTGAGCACCTTGGGGCCACCCAGCTCTATTTGTCTCTGGGATAAGGTGTGGCTCAGCCACAGGTAAGTTTCCTGCTAAAGTTTAATTAGCTTTCAGGTTGCAAGGTTAACATAAGGAAGAGTAGGATATTGATTCAGGAAGACCACTGCCTCCTTACCTATACTGCATGAAGTCTGAAGAAAAAGGTAGTGGAAGAGAGGTCAGTGTCTTGAATTGCAGATATTACTGGCTATACCTCTACTCTGAAGAAGAGCTAAACTAAGGGCTAGTACTGGCAGAAGCAATTCATCCATGATGATGTTCAAAGCTGGAACAAATGACAGGGCTAGAGCTAGGATGGCAGTTCAGCCCAGCAAACACCAGCACAGAAAAAATCTGATGTCAAATGGGCTAAGAAAGTTCATGGGGCTTTATTTATACCTGGAATTAGAAGTTGCTGACCTAGAATATAGGATAGCACTAGAACTGGATTCAGAGATGGGGCTCAAGCCAGCAGACACTGTTAAGCTGCAGCTTAAAAGGAACCTCAGGGTTAACATGAGAAGTGAGGCTGGCTTAGACCATCTGACTGTAGATTTGTGGGATTATGAGCGAGATAATGCTAAGATTAGGAGTGGAATTAGGGTTTGAGCATGCTCTAGAAAAGGTTGATGAACTGCATCATCTCATTTCAGTATCAGGGAGGGCAACATGCCATGATAAAGGTGCCACATGACAGGACTCTACACACCCTGAGCAAGCCTAACACACCTCCTGGCATGCCAGGCCCACTCTGCATATATCCTCTGTTGACTCAAGGCTCCCTCCTTGAGCTGTATGTGTGATGTAAATCTGATGTGCACCAGACACCTTTAGCTCACCCTATATGCAAGTCTACCTTTCTGTCTTTGCACATGTGCATAGTAAACCTGGTGTGCCCACGATGTACAGATTTCCTATATTGGATGTGCACTGGTACTGCCTTTCTTGTGTTTATGTGCTGTGAATGCTGGCAGGCAAGAGTGCCCTAAACAAGGAAAGCGTCTGTCCAAAAACATCCAATCCTTTCTGTCTCTATTTCTTCCTTCATTTGCACCAAGCCTGCTGTGTCTGAAATACAACAAAGTCTAAAAAAATTAAGCATATGGCAAACAATATCTCCTGTCTTCATAGATACATATTTTAAAACAGTGGACCAAGTCTGCACGGCGGGTTGGTCCTGCCAAGGAAATCAAAAGCCAGATCAACCAAATATACAGAGATGCAGCATAAAAGATCATCTTTGTCTTTTCCAAACGTGATCTTTGCCAGTGCTGACCTTGGCAGAGCTATTTAGCACTAACCTTTTTCCCAGTTATTGGGAGTAGCTATCTACCACATTACTCAGAATTTTCCGTGTTAGGGAAAGGTTCAGGATTGACCTGCCTAATTTACATTACAGCAAAACCTGATGCGTATCTTCTCTATCTCTGTGTTTTAATCACAAGATAGGCTCACCCATATTAGCAATTTAAGGAAAAATGCTGTCTTTGTGGTAAGAGAGGCCTTGGACCTGACAACAGCACTTTTTGGGGAAGGATGAAACAAGTCATGGTTCAGTGGTGGACTTGTCAGTACTAGGTTAAAAGGTTGGAATAGATGTTCTTAGAGGTCTTTCCCAACTTGAATGATTCCATGATTTTATGATTTAATCACATTTCAAGGACAAAATCATGTCCATACTGGAGACTATATAGTTAAAAACTTTAAAAATCAACACAAGTAGCACACAGCCCACCTCTACCAATTTTCAAGCTTGCAATTTGGAGAATGCAGGGCAGGCAAAAATGATAGTTGCTCAATTCAACAAGCAAACCTGCTTTGGCATTCACTACAAACTGCAGAGGAGAAAGCTTCACAGTGAGTCTTGCCAAGAGGGAATTACAATAATCAAGCCTTATGGTCACAAGACCACACACTGCTGTTGTGAAACAGTCAGTGGGTAAATAAGGGTGTAGCTGCAATATAGCTCAGGTCTGGAGGAAAAAAAAAAAAAAAAAAGCCACATCCAAAACATGGTCATATCCTTGAAAACGTACAGAGTTAAGAAAAAAAATCTCACAAATACTCATGAGCACCAAAAATGGGGCAAGAATGATGCTGTTGTTCTAATACTGTCAATGGATTAATGAGACAGAATAGGGAATAAAGGCGAGACATAGAGATAAGCCTGCAGCAAGTAATTTAATCAAAAGCAACAACAGCAACAAAAGGGAATTCCAAGGCATTTAGGAGTTAAAGTCAGGATGATGTAGGACTGACAGCTGAAGTTCAGTGTATTAAGGTGAAATAGAAAAGGAGTACATTTCCAGAATAATAAGAAATTAATAGCAAAAAATGATAAAAAATGAAGATGCTGATTTTAAACCACAAATATGCAGGTGCCTCAGACCAACAGAAATGCTCATGAACAAAGCTGAACCAGAAAGGCACCATTCAGCAGCCTTAATGGTTGAAGTCTGACTGAACATTTTCTTCTGCCATTTGAGTTTCAGGCATGTGCCTGAAGGATTTCAGAGACGTTTTCCAAACTTCTTTTCTTGTTTGCAGACATCAAGTAAAGAATGTGCAAAATAGTCACTTCTACAAACCTCTGCCCTCAGCTCTGCGTAGGCAGATGTCTCTGCTGCCTCCACACCAAGCAAAACTTCCTCTAATGATCCAGCTTTGGCTGTTTCACCACGCCACGACATTCGTGCCAGACTGGAGGGATAGAGGACACGTTGCATCTACCCTCAATGGCAGCCACTTGGGATATAATGCCAGGCTGGCTGGAGGGGTCCCCACAGGGACTCAGCGGGGTGCTCCCGGCCTTCTCCACTGCTGGCCATTTTCAGGGAAGATGGCTGGGCAGCAGGGAGTGGTGGAGGGAGGCGAGAGCAAAGCAACCTTCGTTTCTTCCCGCTGACAGGGCACCGACTCGGAAAGCCCGAGAGCAGCAGGGGCTCGATGGGGAGATGCAGGCCTACGCGCGGCCGGGCCTTCTGCATCGGCGGGGAGCGAAGGGCTGCTTCGTTCACTGCTCCCGCTGACCCCTGCTCCTCTGAGCAATGGGGGAAAACAAAGGCTTTAAGCGTGCAGCATCGTTTCTGCTGCAGGGAGGAAAAGATAATTTGGGCAAGGGAAATGCGAGACTGCAGTCACACACACATGACACAATTGCTGTGCTGGGTGGTGAGAGGACTGCAATGAGGCATGCAGAGCCCTGTCACAGGGAAAAGCAGGAACAGGGGGATGTAAATCCTCCAGGATGGGAACAGAAGCATGAATTTTAACCAGGTTTATGAGTGTGGCTGTTAGTGGTACTTTCCCAAATAACACCACAAGTTTAATTACAAATGCAAAAGCCTCTCAAACAAAAGCTACCCCCACTCCAACCTACTGAGAGCTTTCCTCTTTATGGCCAGCCTGTCAGAAGTGGCAGGTTTCAGTGGGGTCTTTCTGTGTGCTAACGTGTCCTTATGTGCTATTCAGGATGCTCTCAGCTTCCACCACTACATTCTTAATTTCTCTGACATACTAAGCTTTGGGTCCTCAGATATTATTTGCACGTAAGTACAAGCAATATACAGTGTTCAATCCACTGGTATAATTTAACATACAATTTTCCAACCTGTATTAACTCTCAGATTACTTACGAGGCAAACCAATCACACTGCTTTTGATAAAACCCATGCTTATTAACACCTTTTTCTCTACTAGGGCCGCGCTGGGCTGTAAAATTTCTACTCTAGAGAAGATAGAGGGTTAAAAACTTTTAAATCATTGTTCACAGTAGCCTAGATAACATTAGCAAATCTGTTGCAATCAAAATTCATAAGCTGTATTTCCAAATCTCACAACTCAGGTCAAGAACCACAATCATAATTATCATCAATGAAATACTGCACCCTGACTCACTCCATACAAATAAGCTACACTTATAAAAGCAGTCCTCTGCTTCCGTAGACAAGGAAGGCAAAGGAAGAAACTGATAAAGAATAATTAAAGTAACACGGCGCTAATGAAAAGGTGAAATAATTGAAGCAGCCCAGGAAGTAACCAAGTGTACACAAAATAACTCAACAGATGTTACACTGGAAGGCTCAACATCCAGCGCACAGATGAAATAAGTATGTGATATGAATGGCAGATCATACAGTAAAGTTGATCATGGACTTTCTGTTGCTTACTTCCAAAATGAAATACTACTGCACATCATTCTTGCAAGCAAACTTTACAGAATGACCAGGAAAATCAGAAATAAAATAAAAATAAAAATAAAAAAAATGGCACAGCTAGTATGATACCAGACAAGAATACAGAAAACAGAATTAAATTTCTCATTGATAAGAACAGTGAAATATCACATAATCTATTTCTGTACCTTCATGACATCTTTGTAGGAATGAATAGCCTCAACTTCTGCTTTGTCATCATCGTCATCGTCCTCCACTCCCTCATCCAGAGCATCATATCCTTCATCTCTACTCCCATCAGTTTCTGTGGTGTTAGTCATGTGGTCTATAAGCTGCTCCAGCGGAGGACTTAATTCCCGCTCTTCATTGTCCTTCAAACCATAGTCCAAGGCTTTGTATATAATAATCCCTAGGGATTCGATAACCTATAAAAGTAAAAAAGAAGTATTTGTTAATGCCATTCAAATGAACAAATAGGCTAGACTAGAAATGCTCTTTTCTGGTGTTTGTATAACAAGTTCAGCAACTGGGAGGAAAACAAACATCAAAATTAAAGAGAAAAATGAACACCTACTATCTACAGTAGTACTTCAGTAATGCAGCACACAATATACAGGTCATACCACATACCTACTGCTTTCTTATTTCAAAGTTTGAAATAGAAGTAATAATTTAAAAACAAAGACAGGCCCTTTTACATTAAAAAAACAGAACTCAAAAAACAGTACTATAGATTTTTATATATGACATTTTTCTCCCAGGGAGAAAAATAAAATAAAAGAAAAGAAAAAGAACAGTTTAACATGAGATGCCTCCTTCCTCCCACAAATGGTTACAACACTTGGAAGCTGGCCTTCACTTTCTGCATTTCTCCATTGCCCTGAGAAATGTCCAGAGCCAGCTGTGGACATCCCAGTATTAACTCTCTGAGCACTGGGACATCAGCCCATGGGGACTCTTTTACCTTCTGCACATACTCCACTGAAGCTACCAACACCTGGATTTCATTGTAATGAGTTATTACCTTGATTTTTCATTGAATTCAAGGTTTCCTTTTTGTGCTCTGTCAGGAGCAAAGCAAGTAGATGAGCCCTTACTCACTGAAAGCTAGCAATAAGTTGTCACAAACATCCTCAAATGCTAAATACACATTTCCTTTCTTGGCATCAATTATTTTCCTTACAGTAAATACAGAAGCTAGCAGCTTTGTAGAGATGTAAAGAGATGACATTTCAAACGGTGGAGTTTGGAAAGTGGTATTAATAGAGAAGGAAGGGAAAATGGGCTTGCAAGAGTAAACCACAGGAAGACTATGTAGATGCTTGTCTGACAAGGAAAGTAGGACTGGAGCTATTGCATGTAATCTCTGATCTTTCTTGGGTGTTAGGATGGCTAGTGTGTCACACAAATGAGCAGACTCCAGCGTAGGAGTAGTTGGCACTAGAGCAACTTTAATAACATAAGTATTTCTAAACATACCAAACCTTGTCATCAAATGCCATTTACTCTCATCTGGCTTTCAGTACTACCCTGGTCAACACATTTTTTAATGTAGATTTTTCCAAGTCAATTTTGGTACACAGGACAACATATATAGATTCTAAAAATGTTCAAATTGACTCTTCAGCAGCTTACTTGTTCTTAAGTATTTTTGTATGAATGGTTGGAGGCTCACAAAGACTTAAAAATGGTAGCCTAATGGATAATTTCATGCACCAGCTGTAGTCCGACCGCTTTACATTTAAACTCATTCCTCTGCTGAGGTCTCATTGCAGTCCAAATCCACTTTGCAAAACAGTGGTTAATAAACAATCAAACATAAAACCCAATAAATAAACCAACCCTTTTAGAATCTATTTCCAATAATTTCGATAACTTGATCAATATAAATATTTTCTCTATGCTATTCTCTTGAAATGTGTTTATACTTACTTGAAAAATATTCTTTTAAGATACAGCTCAGAAAAGTGATTAGGCAAATTAATGAAGAAAAATTTGTCTTGATTTATTTAGATCAAAGAAGAGCTTCTGACTCAGGAAATGCTAGTGAGACAGCCAGGTACACCAGGGAAGCATCACTGTATGCTAGCTCGGTTCTCACGCACTTCCCCAGACATCTCCTGTGACCCACTTCGGAGACAGGACACAGCACCATACAGACTTTAACAACTGCCATAACAGACTAAAAGTTATGTTTGCAACTTATTTGGTTTGTCTCTCACAGATGCTATTTTGTAACAACTGCTTTGTAAAACTTGCATTGCTATAAAAAAACTGACCAAATGGGAATTACGTAAAATAAAATAACTTGTATTGGCATACAGGTGCCTGTTTCCTATACCTCACTCAGGTTCTCAGTACAAACTCAACATATACCCCTTCTACTGAAAGGGAACAAAAGAACAGCAAGTTAATTCCAACCTGAAGTGGACCCAAATGAAAAATGAAGTACAGCTGAATAATTGCTTTGATATTTTAAACACTAGGGAGTAAACAAGGTAATTTCTAACTTTAATAAAAGCTAAAAGAGCTGAGCATACCTGAGAAGGACTGAAATGTCTGAATTAGATGCAAAGAAAATAATTTCTTGTGCCATACAGAGATGGCTGCTGAAGACAGATTCTGGATTTTGCTAGACTCTTAAAAAAATAAATCCATGGAAGAGGGGTATAAAGAAAGCGTGCTCCCTCTGCCTCCTGTTTGGGAACAGGATTAAGGCATTCAAAAGCACCATGGCTAAAGCTGGGTGACAGCTGCTGCTTTCTTTGATGGATCAGCAGTGGGGCTCTTGTAGTTCAGTACCACGGCTTATATGATCTTCCATACTATGTACAGTTTTCCTAATACACGCAAAGCAGACACAACACGAAAACCTGAAATGGCTCCAGTTCAGACCCAGATTTCAGGCTTTCAGCTCCATATTTAGGAGCCGTGATCAAAATCGTATTTATTGTGTCAGTATCGCAGGTTCATCTTGATGAGAGACAAAGCACCAAGCTTCTTAACCGAGAAGCTTTCTTTGACTTGGATTAAAATTGAAAACATTCAGTGCTCTGAGTAATACCGGTCTACCAAGGACCTTGTAAAACCACAAGTGCGGCATGAATATCAAACACAAGTCACAGAGACGTCCAAACTTCTTCACCTGGACGGAACTGCTAATGCACCTTTACACAAATAAAACTTCTGTGTCTATATAACTAGAAACACAATGTACAAAGTTAGACACTCATTGCTGACTAATCTCACGAGCGCTGACACTTTGCCTGTAACATAAATCAAATGCAAACAGAAAAAGGAAAGCCTTTTCATGGTTGAATGGATGAATTGATAATATATGGTTTATTGAGCTGGATAATCAGGGACTAACATATTATTGTTAAAAAAGCATCAGTTATTTAAAAATAAATGACTGGTTCTAATTTGCACTGTTTGTTAACTAAACATGAAGTAAATACTTCCAGCACCGAACAGGTGACAAGTAGTGACACACTTTTAATTTACATCCGTGAAAGAAAGCGGAGGTATAGGATGAAAAGAAAGTGTAAGGAGGGATTTAGTGAAGCCCTGTTTTAAGCCAGACAGATGTACGCTGACACATCAGAACAGCTACACGCCACTGGAACAAGTGCCAGTATAAATGATAAACAAAGCCGCTTGATTCAGATTAAAAATAAATAAATCAAATTCTGCCTCTCCAGTTTCGGAACTCGTTTGTTCCTGGCTGACTTAAATTTTGGCAAAGGCCCTGATCTCTACAAATCAATCAGTAGCTAAATAACTTAAAAAAATAAACATGGAGATCTGTGTTATTATGCTTTACACCTTCCCCCCAAGTTCTTTTGAAAGTCATGGCTTCAGACCAAAGGAAAAAAAAGCACACACTAAACATTTCCCACAGACTGAACTTGTGCTCTGTTGTGCTTAAATCATTAGTGAAAGGGGAATTTTGTCTCACAGTGAGTACTCTTTCAGTTCCGACACCAGTCTGGACTTGTATTATACTATAACGTTATAACAACTTGCGATAAACTTGCGAGAGACTTTGCCAGAACATTTTGACTTGATGCGTGCTGTAAAAACAATATCCTCGCGCTCCTTCTTCACACACACACTGAAACAAAACGCCAACTGCTCAGCCCATTTTCATAAACAAACACCAAATGGAACTTTCCATGCTGCATACGTTCCTCCAAGACGTTAAGGCACGCCTCTAGGAAAGGGGTTCTCTACTTTCCAGGTCTTTTATGGGACATTATGTTCATCTAGTGATCACTGCCAATTTCACGTTCTTAAAAACCTTCGCATAGACAGCCTTTGTATAGGAGCAAAATGTGTTTGAGACTTGCCATAGTTTCAGGTGAAATCACCGTATTTCACTTATTTTATTTAACTTGAGAAGAATCCTTTTTTCCCCTGGACATAGATGTTTCTGAATCTTTCTGAAGCTTAGACGAGAGGCAGAATCTGCGTGCCGTTCCCCCACTCACTGCACACACAATAGGGCACTGTCTAAGCTTTCATCCCCTTCCTAGGGTTTGCTTCAAATTTTAAACAAAGCAACAAAGCCTAAGGACAGGCTCGTACTTACAGCAGCAAAGGGCTTTTTTTCAGCTCAAATTCCTGTCCCTCCCTAACGTCCTCCCTTCCTCCCAAAGCCATGCAGGTTTTGTAGCCCTAAAGTGGGATTAAAGAAGCCGTAAAGCTCCAGCTCCTAAGGTGAGTCAACTATCTTTGAACTTTCCCACAGGGACCTCAAATACAGCACCCAGTCACGATAAGATTTGCATTTCTATTGCACCGACTTTTACAAATTCTATTTTTTTTTTTTAATTAAAAAAATTACACTACAATTATTAAGTTCTCAACTTTCTTAGCAGCAGTTCTCCAGTGTTTTTATGAAAGAGAATCACTGTCTCAGGGTAAGAGCAGCATGAGCCTGGATCTGGCTGGTAGTGGCCACACCGCTGGCCGTGGCAGAGCCACCAACCCTGCCAGCCACCCAGGCAGCACCAAGACAGCACACAAGCACCAACCTCGACCTGTCCTACTGCTGGCTTTGTATTAGCTTGCCAGGGGCTCCACGCCATGCTTCTGGTGCCATAACACGCCGTGGAGACATGTCCATGGACAACTCCGATTTCAAGAGCTGTGTGCCTTACGTTTTCTATTGCACATCAGGGCACAGGTTTTTGTGATAAAATTCTGCAATACAATCCAAAGGATGGATACAAAACCGACTGCTCACCTCCACCAAAGCCAGCAAGCTACTGCTCTGATTGCCATTTCCCTCTGTAACAGAGTAATTTGCCCATTTCTTCAGAATCTAATTCTGTAGCTGAGAAAGATCCCACTTTTAGGGAGGGTGAGCAAATAACACGGTTAGGATAAACCCAGGTACCCTTTTTGGTTATTTACCTCATCATTAGTGCCCTGGGTAACTCTCAAGAATAACTCACAGCAGAGTACACCCAAATAGGTTGTTTTAAGACTCGCTGCTGTCCCTGCATACCTCAGGTACACTCAGGTCAGTTTTACCACAACATTCATTCCCTGGTGGTAACAGGCCAGCATCACCTGGGTTTTAATAGCAGGGGACATCGCTACATTTAAATACGACCTTCACTAAATTAGTGGGGACAGATTCATTTAATTAGTGAAACGGACGGTCAAACAAGAAAAAGTGAAAACTTTCAGCTGCTCCCAGTTGAGCAGCAAGGATTCAGAGTATTTGCAGTGAATCAGAAGAATTACTCATAACCAAAGAATATAGACATAAGAGACATTATTATTTAACTTCTGGGTGGTGTTGGTTCACGACTGAAATAATGAGATACTGTTTTCTGCAATATAATGAGCCTTGCTATTTAATACAAAGCAGTAATAAAATACTACTATTTGCTATTTAATATAAAGCAAAAAAAAATCAGAATGTACAGGATACAACAGAAAATATATATGAAAAAAATGAAATGCAAACTTAATTGAATTCAATTTGTTTTAGATATATTCAGATTTAGGAAAACTTCGCTATCGTATTCAGGGTAGATGTTTTCCAAATTGATTTTATATCCGCAAGTCTGTGAATGTACAACATGGGTACTGAGACCTACTTGCTGAATCATTTTACTATGCAGGCACACAATAAAGAGGTTCCATGGAAGAACTGATCAAAGACACAGAACAAGCTTAAACGTACAAAGGCGATGCCAGCTTTTTTTTTTTTTCTTTGTTCCCTCCCCAGTGAATATGTAAAAATCTAAGCAGTTAAAATATGCTTGGACCCAGTTGCCTCTTAGAAAACGGCAGTAATTTAACCGTAAGTTTATTAAGGCTCAAGCGTAATAATGTAACTCTCCAGCTTATTCAGTGGTTCTTATAATTATAAACATGTTTTTGGTTGTCTAGGTTTCCCTCTAGAGATTATCTATGGACAACTACCATTCAATAGCATGAATGAAAACAGAATTTCTTCCATTGTATCAGTCTCAATTTACATTTTATGTGCTGCATCAAAACATTGGGAAAATCATTTTTTTCTTCTAGTTTTTGTTCATACATTATAATCTTCAAGCTTCGAAAAAATATTTAGTCTGTTATTAAAGAATTTATCCAACCTGAAGGAATTTCACCAAAGTGACAGTTCATCCCCAGAGAAAAAAGAAATTAGATTCCCTGACTTAACTGTGAAAACTCTAGTAATAGCTGAAGCTCCAATAAAAGAATTAGGTGCAATAATTAAGTAACACAGATGGTGAAAGTCATTTTAAAGTTCTTACATACACCTCTGTTCATATCATGGTTTTAAATACAGGTCATGTTAAGGCCTTTAGCTTGATCTCATTTAAGTAAATGGTAGAAATAGCAATGACATAAAGAGTTTTGAGTTTGTAATATATTCGCTGAAACAAAGGCAGAGTAGATATGTTGTTATATTTCTCTACTGCAGGCTTAAAACCATCTGAAAAATGTCTTAAAATATCTTACATATTTAGAATTTTAGGCATGTTGTCTCATCTTGGGTTTTTAGAAGCATCTTATTGTCAATGTCTATAAAGATAATTTCCCCAAAAATTCACTTAAAATCTTAGAGGCTTCAAAATTCAGCACATCAAAATTTAGTTTGTAAATACCTCAAAGACTATGGAAATGGTCCTTTGAACATGTTTTTTTACTTTAAGTACAAGATACAAAATCAGATCATGTCACAAACTCCTGCCCTAATTCACTTCTCATGTGAAGTATCTCCTTCCTTGGAGACCTTCAGAATCTGCCTGGACATGGTGCTGGGCACTCTGCTCTGAGTGGCCCTGCTGGGGCAGGGGGACTCCAGAGGGACCTGCCAGCCTCAGCCGTTCCATGATACTGCGAAAGCCTTATAATACTCTAACTCTTCAGACTAATGCTTCTTGCACACAAGAGATTTTTTAAAATTATTTTTATTTAAGAAAAGTTTTGAGTCTAATATTAAATTGATGAAACTCAAGGTAGTAGCATATTACATCAGAATCATTTAATACTGTACCTATACAACTGAAAAAAAAAGTTATTCTTTTTAGCACGTATAACCCTTCGGTATACCTGACTTTACTAAATAAAATGAGGTCCAAACAAAGTTTTAGTGGTTCTAGTTGTTTTTAATATACATAGGTTGGCCTAAAAATAGAAATCAATCAGGTGAACTCCTTCAGTAAGCCAACAGAAAGAGCAAAGAATTTAGTTGACCAGCAAAAACAAACCAGAACCAATTGTGTAAGAGACAGAAATTGTTATTTTTCATATCAGCCTTTTGAATAAATTTATCTGTATTATAATAGAATATCAGATTAACTACAGCGAAAGATTTTGTAGTGAGAGGTAAGTGACCAGCTCAAGTAAAACTTGTATAAAGAAAAAGAAAACAAGTTCAGTAGCTCTGATCTTCAGAGTTCATGTGTGACTGGTTTAAATTTGGCTGATATTGCATATCTGCCCATAGTCTGTAACACAAGCTATAGATGCACGATAATAAAATAACCTCACTTGAAAATACTTCAAGTAGCTTTGATTCAGTCCAATTTACTTTAGTCATGAAGCAATATAAAACCAATGTCACTTTTATTCAAAGTATCTATCTACACAGTTCAACTAATCTCCTCAACAAGTTATTTGTATTAATTTCTTAGCCTTCCCACACAGATTTCATTCCAGCCACTGGTGTCGTCTGCTACCGGCTTGGCCCCCATTTAATTAATCCCAAAATTAAGTGAGTAGACTATAGCTGCAATGTAAACCACTTCTCCTCAAGAACTTTCTCACAACTATTTCCCCCCAAATTAACAATTATAAAAGCCAAGCAAATAAAATAACAGTACAATGAAAGCTATTCTTTTAAATACAAATTGTAGATTAATTAAAACTTTACATTTGCATGTATGTCTTACAAGTTTTCCACCAGAGGCTCTCAACAGACTTTACAAAAGTAGGGCTGCTTTCACTATGTCTTGCAGATTTAAGTGTGCATTTCAAGCATTTTGCAGACAACTAACTTAACAGAGACAGATGAGGCATCTGAACAAGTTTGCACAGTCGGGAATATGACAGCTCTTTTGGGTTAAGTGTTGCTTTCCTAACATCCATCTTCTTCCATTCCAGAAAAATCATGTCCCTCTGACTGGTAGCAGACTTTTTATTAGCCAGATTGTTGCAATTTTAAGATTTCATTAGTCTGAACTCAATGATGTTAAGAACCAAGCCCAAACATACCAACATAACACGTGGTTTTTAAAGTGACATGGCCCAAAAGAGGGCCATGCTTTGTAGTGAGTAGCATGTATGCTAAACATACACAAAACAACTCAAATTTAATGCTGTTTGTCTAATGGCACCGAGTATTGATGGGAAATCAAATAACCACTGATAAGAACATTGTCCTTTTCATCAAAATGAAGGAGCAATTCCTGAGAAGTCCATGGGACACTGGCTTTTACGACACAGCAACCCAAGACTAATGATGCATGGCTACCTCTACTATCTCATGGATAAGCACTCAGCCACGCCTGGGCAGATATTTACACAGAATTTATTTCCTAAAGAAGCTAGTGGGAATCTGCAGATATGGCCTGGGAACAAAAAGCTGAAAAGTGAGAGACTCTTACTGAGATGCTTTTTCTTAGTCAGATCACAGAATATCCCAAGTTAGAAGGGACCCACAAGGACAATGAGTCAAACTCCTGGACAGAGACTGGACTGTGTCTGAGAGCAGTGTCCAAACTCTTCTTGAACTCTGGCAGGCTCGGTGCCGTGACCACTGCCCTGGGGAGCCTGTCCCAGTGCCGGACCACCCTCTGGGTGCAGAACCTTTCCCTAACTCCCACCCTGACCCTCCCCTGTCCCAACTCCATGCCATTCCCTCGGGTCCTGTCGCTGTCCCCAGAGAGCAGAGCTCAGCGCCTGCCCCTCCGCTCCCCTCGTGAGGGAGCTGCAGGCCGCCATGAGGCCTCCCCTCAGCCTGCTCTGCTCGGGGCTGAGCAAACCAAGGGACCTCAGCCGCTCCTCATATGCCTTCCCCTTCAGACCCTTCGCCATCTTTGTAGCCCTGTAGTAGATGTGCAAAGAAAAATGAGCTCAGCATGAAGGACATGACTTGGTCATGAAATATGTGAATTTTCACATGGACTAACATGGTAGCCCGAGGAGTTACTTATGTGTCAGACAGCTATTCATTTAGGGCACGTATGATCTCTAACCCTGTCATACAAACATAATGCTGCAGGATGACAAAGCCTGTGCAAAGCTCCTACTCATATGAATATTACTCCATGCCTTCTTCCCAATAAGCAGCAACATCAGACACAAGCTTCTGGATCACTGGCATTCAAATACTCCTCCAAGACTGAATGCCTAAGTGAACAAAGTATTTTAGTAATGAGCAAAGGGAGTAACTGCACAATTACCTTTGAGCTCTCACAATGGCCTCATTGAGAAGACAAGCATTCCCCAGAATAATGCAAGAAAGCACCAGCAGGCACTGTTGACCAAGTTATCTACTCAAAAGAAGGTACAAGCCTGACATTATTTTTTAGGTCTGAAATTCAGATACGATGATAGCATGGGAAGCTGACTTACCCTACACCAAAGAGCAAACTGAACCTGTGCCAAGCCTCAGAAGAAAATTTACCACCTACTCTTTGGGCTGTAAAACCCCAGAGAACCCATATATGAAGTGACATTCGGTTTTGTTTCCTTCACTGTTCCCTCTGAACAGTGAAATCCTCTGCCAAAGAAAACCATATTAAAGCATACCTCTATCACAATTCAAAGTTATTGATAAATTAAATATACAGTTTATATCCTCAAGTATTGAAGTACCTTAATGCAAGATATTTTAGTACCTGACACCTCCCCAAGTCATCAGAAAGTGTTGAACTACAACAATTTATTATCCCAGATGGAATAGCCATATTCCTGGACTACAAATAGCTGAGCATTGCCCTATTGCCTTTTGTCAATAATGATAATATCCATGAATTCTAGTACAGCAATGACAGTAAAGATCTGCTTACAGTCACAGTTCAGGAATGTTATGCTATTTCCAAAAAATCCATCTCCATTTTATGTTAAGGAAGGAAGGAAGGAAGGGAAGGGAAAAGGAAAGGGAAAGGGAAAGGGAAAGGGAAGAAGGCATTCCCAACTCTGATTCCCCACAGAAACATAGACCATACAGCCAGATTTTCTACAATGCTCAGCCCTTGGCCTTCTAATAGAGATACTATCTAGATAATTCATTTAGCTGCTGAGATAGCAGCCAAGTTACTTAATATCCAACCACTGGTGGGGAAGGGTTACTTTAAACACTGGGATATATGTAAGCTGCCCAGATACTTCAGATCAACATCAGCAAAAAAATGTATTAAGTAAATATATATATACATATATATATATATTTTAAAAGGTTATATGCATGCCAATTAACTAGACTTACTCCCTCAGATTCTATTATGCACTGGTTAGGGATCTCAAGAGTCACATCAGATCAGGCCTAGAAGAGCCAACCCTGAGATTCTCCTGTGGTGAGCCCTTGTAAAGGGATGTGCTGTGCTGCCACTCTCCCCGTCCTAGCCCAAGGAAAAGCCAGATACATAAAGATGTATATGAAACATAACATGGTAGCAAGTGGAAGGAGAAATATCAGGGCAGACCGAACCACCACACCCACAAGACCATTACAGGAGAGCTATAACATGGTCCTAGGCCATTCATCCCTGGATCAAGGATTCAAAGCTAGCTCCTCAGAGCTTCCTCTCTGGCTGGCAAACAAAAACAAAAAACAAACAAAAACAAAACAAAACAAAACAAAAAAACAAAGCTAAGCTCATATGTACAGGGAGTATAAATCCCCTTAGACCTCTCATGCTTTGGAAATTAAAATGCTGCTGCAATATTAACCTGTCCTTCTACCCAACTAATCTTCCTTTCAGTGACAGAATGGGAACCCTACCTGGAAAAAGAAAGTTAAGGTGTTATGTTTGTACTGTGATGAGCTTCCTGATTTTGAAAATACAACATGTTCCTTTATAACATCAACTTTGTAATATTGACTACAATTCAGAGTTATAATTTCTAGGCAAGCATTGTCATAGCACCTCTGAGTCAGAACATAGTTGCCTACACAATTTTCTTCACACAAACAAAGACGACATTACATTGTCCACCCATTACTGCAGCCAATTTCAAATGTAAGAAATGAATGGGACTGAAGGTCATGTGGGATTTTCCTAATTGCCCATTTCTTGAGAGACCTCACACTGGCCATTTCCCCTTTCCTATAGCAGTTTCACCACCTGTTATATGAGGATATTGACCCAATTTAAAAGCTTTGGATGAGAAGTGCTGCGAAAGTCTAAATTATATTTCTGCACGTCACACACAAAGACTTAAACTCAGTTGGAAGCCCCTCTAATCATCCTGTTTTCCCTGCGACTTTTGTTCCCTATAAAATAGGGGAAGGAAAAATGAAGAAAAGTACATGCCTGAGGCTAATGGTTAGGCCTATCAGCTGGGTGCAATGCGACACACAAAACTGCTTTTCTTTGAGAATATAAAGCAAGATGTAAGAGTAATTTATTTAAATGTAAATAGCACAGGTAGCCAGAGAAAATAGCTAAGATTAGACTATCAGATTGTTCTAAATTTCACAGGAAATAAATTCTGACAGAATCAGCCCTTCATCTCATTATACCAATGTAATTATGTCTACCAGTCTACATTCTAGAGAATGAATGTCTTGAAGTTTAAGAAATAGGAAAAAGGGCAACATGCGCATTTTTTAATATTTTAGACATTGTGGCTTTAAATTTTGGTCCTTAATTTAATTAATAATCCCTAATTACTTTTAATACTCTTTAAGCTTTTAACATTCTATAAACTTGATCTATCCACACACCCTTTTAGGAATACCTTTTGTAATAGACACAACAGGACAGGTCATAATATAGTTAAAAAGAAATTGCCTGGCAGTTTCTTCAGACAAAAACAAAATGGAAAAAAAAAAAGGTTGTTTCTTTAGATAGTTTTCTAAGTTCTCCAACAAGGTAAATCACTTTGTGGGAAAGAGAAAAGCAGTGTACTGGTCACAAGGTCCATTACAGATAAAACACTAAATTTTTGCTGGAATTCTGTAGGAACCACATATTTGGAAAGGCGAAAACGTTCCAGAATAGCAGAGAAACAGGTTAATCTCTTTAACTCTGTGAGACAGCCATTTCATTCAAGCAGATAACTCTTTTTTTCCTTGCTTTTATTTTGCAGTACCCCAAAAGTTGAAGATATTTAAGAATAAATACAATCACTGTTGTATTACAAACATAAGCCTGGATTTCTTTAATTAAATGAGCGTAACAGTCAACACTCTTGAAGGAGTTAAAGATCAATAAAATCAGTTTGAAAGAGCATCTGCTCAGCTACCTCTAGGGAATCAAACGTTCAGTATTTCAAATGCCAGTGAACAATTTATATCCGTGAAGTCTGGAGCTCAGAGTGATGGCAGAATTTGTTTTTATTTCCTCCCCATTAACCCTTTTTGCATGGACTACTTTTCTCATTTGTCCAGTAACGTTGTTGAGTCTTACCATCCTTCATTAAGCCACATCTGCTCACGTAAACTACACAACAGGCAGCGACATGCAATTGTTGGCTTATGAGAGGTGAAACTTTAGAAAGGAGGTGAGAGCTGTACGTACTGGGACCATGAGTAAGTAAGTGGCAGACAAACAGCACTGACACCATTCAGTGAACACTGGTCTTAAGGTATAACTATTACTTGTCCTCACCTCTACACCTACCCTGTGCTAATATTACAGTGCTTGTGTGGCAATGTGGTCTTCCAGAACAGAAAACTGACTGCTGAAAAACGCTGGGCTTTCCTGACCTGATGAAAAAAAAAAAAAAAGGAAAAGAAATACAAAAAGAAGGAAAGAATCAGCCAGATAACGTCCTCAATCAGGCTGACTACACAGCCCCCTCCCCAGTGCTTGAGCTCCTGGGAGTGGGGCGAGGGGAGCCCAGATGGGGACTGGCTTAAGCTTATAGTGGAGGAGGGAACTGCCCTCTCTGGCCTTACATTAGCTGTGGCTTCAGGCCAGGAGAAGGCACAGCACTGCAGAAACTTCACAGCTATACTTACAGGTGGAAGAGATGTCTATTTCAGCTGGAGGAGCTAAGATTGTCCATCACAAGGATGACTGTGCAGTAGATATTTAATATATTTAGATGAAATGTTTGGTATGAACAGAATTCTTTCTCTGACAATTTTCCTACCTTTTTACAGTAGACTGTCCTCACTAATCTACAATTATATCTATGAACATTGCTTTTTACCAAACACTTATTATAGTTAGAGTTGGAAGGGGGAAAAGTCCTTGCTTTCTACAGTTAAGACTTGAAAAAAAAAAGTTTTGATTATTTTAAAATTATATAAAATTAATCAAAAGCAAGACAACAAAATAAACCATAATTTATAATATAATGCAATAACATATTTTAAACTAGCTTTTATTTTCAAAGTTGAGCACAATACTCCAAAAATACAGTGTTTCCCTCTAGATTTTTAAATAACTTAATTTTTAAAACCCTTAAAATCAAATTTGTAAGTATTCGTCCATTATGCTTAAAGGCGTTTTTCCTGAGTAATGCCTGACATTGTAACAAAGGCCAGGTGCAAAGGGACAAGCAGATTGGAAACGCAGCCTTCCGTGCTCATTCCCCTTACCTAATTAAGCTAATGAAAAGTATTCTACCAGAAGAAATCAAGCTTTTTTTCTCTGTCCCAGAAAGCTATTTTTAGATGGTCAAACTGAGGTAATGAATAATGTTTATAACCATTTTCAACACAGCTCCCAGCTAAAACATATTTTCCAGGAATTGACGAAGCAATGGAACCATGTACAAATGCCTTAACACCACACTGTGACCTAGAAACTTGTACATAGCAATTTCAAGAGAAAAATATTTTTCTTTCCCTTTGCAGAAGGTACACCTTAGAACTGTGGGTTACTGCTCAGCAGAAAGCATCCGTTCAGGGAGAAACTTCCTCCAGTGTGCAGATGCTTCGGTCAGTGCTGCTCCTGTGGGAACGCTACATGAAACGTGTGCTAGGCTGGCTAGCAGCCACCACAGATACAGACTGTAACAATTCCTGAAGGCAAGACTTAATATTTTCAGAGAATATATATTATTTGCCCAAACCTCTCTAGCCATTTGACCACAGCCAATTTTTCTGGACTGATTTACAGCTCCTTCCTCCAAACTGTACCTTATCTTATTATGAAACTTCCATTTTGCTCTTTTCCAAAATAATAAAAAAATCTTTCTCATGTTAACGTTAAGATGTTCTCAACAGATCACTTGTCACTATTTTCTAAGGAACAACAGCCATTAAACCTAGGAAAGGAAACTTGAGACAACTACCAGACCTACCAAGCGTGCTATGAGCATTTGTAATTCTTGAAGCGTTCATTACTGAGGGCTCCCATCGTTTCTTGTTCAGTCACAGTTTTTGTGCTATTGTACTAAGAAAAACTAGACCTGTAAAAAACATTTGGTCTTCTATAAATCACTAATTAAGAAGTAACTGCTCACAAATTATAATAAATTCACAGTCTTGTTTCTGCATTCATTACCCATCCTTTGATGAATGTGCTGTTCTACAATATGGAATTATATCTCAAACTTACTAAAGAGTTACTAAGGGTTGCTAAACTAAGGCAGCACATACTTGGATAAAGTGCCCAAGTACTCATAAGTACCCTTTTAGTGATAAAGTCACTAATGGGTACTACTACACTTCAGGTTTCAAGTAAAATTGGCTTCTGTTAATGGCACTAGAACAGATTTTTGACCAACCATACTCCTCTTTTTGAAACTCACATTAGCAGATCACAGAATCTTAAAATCACAGAATGGTTTGGGTTGGAAGGGACCTTAAAGACTATCTAATGCAAACCCCCTGCCATGGGTAGGGACATCTCCCAGTAGACCAGGTTGCTCAAAGCCCCAACAGCTTCTCTGGGCAAAGAAAGAAGCATTTGGCCCAAAAAAATAAACCAAAGCATTTTGTCAAAGAAAAGCAAACCTCTTCCTCATCCCTCACTGCGCTTTTGGTTTGCATCATGGATGCGGTGCAAAATGGGGCTCCTTCTGGACGAAGCTAAAACAGATGAAATCCAGGAGCTCACCTAAAACACCCACTGTGCTGATGGCATGCTCAGCATAAAGCTCTCGGATTAGGGCTAATCTGCCATGAAGCAATTGGCACACATTCTGTGGACACTGTGTCCCCAACACCAACTTTCTTGCTCTACAGGCTTGCAACATGCTTCTTCTTAATGCAACAGACTGATCTGAGAATGAAACATCATAAATACCTTCAATGTAAGACTAAAGAACAACCAAAAAGTTCTAAAATAACCATAAAACTATTATACTAGCATAGAAAGAATAATGCAGCCAATAGCTTGCATAAATTTTCATAATATTTTTAAGCAGAATATTGTGTCTTTAGTGCAGCAGCTTAGATGCAGTCTTTACCTAGTTTCTGTCTGACTGGAAACTTAAAGTAGCTGGCTGCACTTCTGGTATATCAGGAGAGGTACTTGAACCCTGTGATGAAAATCTGGCAGCATCCACTGTGGAACCTTCCCCAAGCTGAAAGCAGATGACTATCATTACGGCTGGGTGTGCTGATGGTATGGGAGACAGTTTAATAACACCTGTATTATCAATATTTATATGGTATAACCATTATAAACATAATCTATAAACATTAATGTTAAAGTATTCTACTTTGAGTCAACACAAACAATCAGCAAGATAATGGGAAAGAAAGAAAATGTGTTTTATAACTTTTGCCTTAATCACGAAGTATGCTGGAAAGAAAACACAAATTTGATGCATAATATACCTTAGAAATACCTTTAAAATATTTCTTTTTCATAGAAGTGAAAATGCTGACAGAACAGGAAAATTCTCTTTAAGATGAATACCACAGCCCTGTTTTGCAAACTTTAATCCTCCCATACATACAAGATGATGCCTTTCACCAGTTTTTGCAAAGTGCATTAAATGTTTTCCTACATATTGTATTCTTCAGGAATTCTCACAAAAAAAAATGGAGTAGATGGTTACCACTAAAAAATACTTCAGATCCACTAGAACAAGCAAAAGAGCTAGTTTTTTGTTTTGTTTTTAATGTCAATAATTTAGACTTTCTAAACAAAATAGCCTGATTTTTGTCCTCTAACAACATCAGTATATTTTCTTCCTGTTACAATGTTGTGAAACTGAAAGCAATTATCACCAATGTAGAATTACAAGAGGAATGTAACAACCATCATAATGTAACACAGCTAAAATGCAATTTGGAGCTCTGTACATTAAAAGGTGAAATAATACAGTCCACCTATATTGCAGTTCAAACCAGTACCTTCTACCCACTCCCCTTTACACCATGTGAAGGAAATGCCATGCAGACTCAGCAATGGATACTTTGACTTGAGAAAAAAAAAAAAAAAAAGTTTAACATTACTGACAAACATTGCTTTTAAAAAATCCATATTTTAGGACATTACGTTTCTCACTGCAGGCTCACCTTCAGCCAGGCAACCGACAGTGAAATATGGAAGCAATAAAGTTAGGTACATGCTGAAGGTTTGTAACATCATATGAATAATTAAACTCTGTAATTACCATCTCCCAAGCCACACCCTCCCTGTACAGGACGCTTTTCACCTATGTAGCATCCACCATGCAGCACAGAGATCTCCTTTCTGCTGAGTCCTGAGCAGAGTTCTGTGAGCAGCAGACTGTGAGATGGGAGCGATGTGGGAGAAGGAACTCACCAAGACTTGGCCACCTCTAAAGCCAGAGGGTGGCTACATCTTCCAATACCTAAACCAAAGGATTCAGGAAGGTCAGATGGATTCTGAATTCTCCGCACGCACCAAATCTAGTTCTTTCCATTCCAAGGTACAATCATTTAACACAAGCAGGGATTCAAATTAAATTCTCCAAAATGTGTCCCTTCACCCCCGCAAAATGAAATTATGATGTCCATAACCCTGAAAAGACAGCATACAAAATGAGCTACTAAGCAGAAATGACATGCTTGATTAAAACAAATAGTGGAGCAAAAATATTCCCCACCAAAGCATTCCTCAGGGTAGAAAAGAAGAAAGAATTTTCCTTATACCACAGACTTTGTAATGGGTTAAAAATGCTATACAGACAAAAAAAAATAAATAAATCTGTTCTATGTAACCCTCACCTGAGATAGTCTGTTTCCTATAGAAAATACCTGTAATTGAAAACAAATCATGGATGATGCATCATCTCAGAAAACCTGCACATGGGGTTATATCACTGACAAAGAGGGGTGAAGGAGCTTTTGAGGGATGATGAGAATCAGGGGGTGGGAAAGGCAATGGGGACTGCAAGGAAACAGGACACTGTAGAGTAACTTACACTGTATGCAACCACACACACATGTGAAACTGCACTGCTGAATCTCTGAGGAAAAGGAGGAATAATAAATTTTTTTTAAAAAAAAGAAAATGAAAAACCTGATAACCTGTGTGCTAAGCAGCTGACAATACAGCGATTAATTGTGATCCAAGGTCCCCAAGACAAAAGACATTGGGAACACAAGCAGACATGGTGCTCTAAGCCACTTTATCACACAGATCTTTACCAGAGAGATCCTTCTCAAATGAGCATTTACTCTGAATGGGAGATAACTTCTGAGCAGATCAGCGTTTGTCCGACATCACCTTGAGCAGTTTGCCAGGCTGGATCTATGCTATGAGAGACTATAAAGGCCTCTAATGAGGACTTGACTCACAAAGCAGCATTGATGTACAACCCTACTTTACAAGCAGCCAATTGTAGCTATTCCACAAAGCCCAGCCTGTGAGATGCCATCTCAGGTGGTCTACACCTGTTCTGCAGGACTTTGGGCTGTCAAGGTCAGATATCTTGAGCTGGTTGTAACTTGAACTCTGGCGGAGTTCAGATCAGTGCAGTTCAATAGAGAAGAGAAAGCTTTAGTGTCTCCGGAGTATCTGATTCCAACAGAGAGCAAAGGAAAACAGAAGGAAAGTTTGTGTTAGTAACAAAGGATTGGCTCTGTATTTTTTCCTCCCCTCTCCCGTCCCCAAACCATCAGGCATTGTTAGATGTCTAATTTTAGTTTCAGATATCAGGTCTCTTTTTCATAGCTTCTCCAGGCAACGTGAAAATATAATGGGAGCCTTCTTATAATGTTAAAGTGTTGAAGAGAAGCAGTTGCATCTCTTGCTTTTACTATTGGCTATCAACACGGAACAGTTATAATTAAAACCAACCAAACAAAAAATATATGTAATCTATGCCATGGACCTTTGCATGGTTCATGTTACGCCAACAAAGCAACACTGCAGGCCTCCCTCATTAATTCTATATTATACAGGGATAGTCAGACCAGGAATATCTAGGGAGGATGTTACTAGCAGCTGATACATGATAACAGCTGTGAGGTATAAAACTGTAAAATCACATTAAGTTTTGAAAATATACAATGCCTCATCATGATGTGACTCTGATGGTCACACTCAAAGAGCAGCGGTCAAATTTGTAGAACAAGATGAAAACACATTATGAAAATGTGTATTTGTATAGCATTTCGAAATTACGGTGATTAGTTAATATAGTGGCCATAAATGGCCATGATAGTCAGAGCTAACCCATCTCTCAAAACTGTTCTGAATGTCACAAATAGGACTACTCCCCGAAAATCCTGTAGGATGATACAAATATGGGAAGAAACCAAATTGCTCTTCCAAGAGCACCATCAAGTAAGGACATTCTTAGCTTGTGAACACCTGAATTTACAGCCTCAGCAAGTTGTTGGTGATGGGTTTTGTTGCGTTTTCTTTTTTAATATGCATATGTGTTGAAATGGTGTCATACACAGACCTTCCTTCAAAATGATCTTTTAAAATACATGTGCACATAGTCCACTTTAATAATGTTTTGAAAGGTGTGCACATAGAGTATGCACACATGCGAGTGTCCATGCACACGTACGCATAGGGACACCATTATCTGCAGCAGTAAATGATTTTCCCATCTATCCCCTGCCACGGCTTTGAAGTTAAGCTGCTTATTTAAAAAGAGTTGAACCTACTCTATTTACTCTGGAAGCTTATTAGGAGCAATTTTGCACTGGAACTGCTGGAGGGGTATTTGCCTAAAAACAAAACAAAAAAAATAGTTCAGCCCTTTTCGGAAGACCATAACATGTTCATCTCTTCCTAGTGCCTAAATATTTAACAAAGTGGAGACCAAACCTATACTTCATTAGCTTTGTTTCTGTGGGCAAAGCTACTATGGAGATGACAGGCAGCCTTTGAGATAACGCTGTCTGAGCCCATTTAGGGCTTTGAACATAAATAGCCCGATTTAGAGCCGCACCCAGGATGTGACCAGCAGCTGAGAGACCGTGCAGAGTACAGATGCAGCACTAAGTGCTCTCATCAGTCACTCCATGGAGGAGAATGAGCATTTGCTCCTTTCATGTGGCCTCTTAGTCATGCCCTACTGAGCTACAGATATCCTAATTGAGTCCTTCACAAGATGACAATTAACTCCAGCCAAAGACATGTTCAAGAGGAAGGGGTCTGGAGCTCCATCAGCAAGAGGTATCAGATGTTAACCATCACCATTTTCTAACAGCTTGCTTTAAATTAAAACTGATAATTTAAGAAGAGTCTGTATCACTTCTTTAACTACTAACTGCTAGTACCACCTAAAAACTTCAAACATTAGGTGAGTCCCACGGAGCTTGTGAAGATCAGCTCACTTTTTGTTTAATTTTGGCTAGTCTTGTTTACGAGTGTTTCACAGTGCAATTATGCAAATTGTAAATCCAACCATAAGTCTGACCATACAAAAGTTCTACTTATAAAATATAATTTGCAAAGGTATTGCGTAAAACTAATTGGGAAAATAATAATCATCCAGAAAAGAGTAATTACATTTTAAAAACGAAACCCTCTGCCAATTCACAGCTATCCAGAATTAGTCAGTTCATATCTAATATACTGCCGTTTTGGTTTTGTTTTTAAAAGGAAGAGCCATAATGCATGTAAAAAGGCAAACCTTCATAATCCTATTGCTCTTTCAAATTAACGATGCTATACAGGGAACAAAAGAGCAATTATTTTGAGACATTTAACAGACTTAAAGATTTTAAAATCAGCTCTTAATAAGATCATGGAAGAACATGTGAACTTCCACACCTCTTCAAAGACATATTAAGAGCACCATAACCAGTGCAGCTAATGAAAGCACTACCAGGGAAGTTGAATTGAAAAACGTTGTCCTGACGAGAATGGTTTAATTTTTTGCACATGCTTTTACCCACTGTGTACCCATTCACATCAAAACACTCTGCTGGATTCTATTTCAACCTCATTTCAAATAATTTTGCCATTAACAGCTAGAAAAAGAAGTCAAGGATGATTACATACGTACTGTTCCATTCAGAGCAATTTACAATATGTTTCTGCTGCATTCTGTGGGATTAGAGTACACGACTGTTAAAAATAATAATTTGGGAAATAGATGCAAATATTCTGCTTATTAAGGAATATCATCTGAACATTTACATTACAAGCATACAGAAAAATATCACCAAAATGACCTTCTGATGCCTCTCAATTTGAGAGTTTTTAGTAAACACATTGACTAGCAAAATAACTAGGATATTGCTCTGTGCCTGCAGGGACAGAAGGGTCAAGAGCACAAAGCTCTCTTTTTACAAGCAGGAAGAAAAAAGGATAAAGAAGGCATCACATAAGGATTTTTTTTTCCTCCCTGCTTTCACAAAAAGGTAAGAAATTGAAGGGAAGTTTGGATAATTTTTAATCAAAGTCAAGATTTTTTTTTGTTCACATAAAAAGGTAATTTTCTAACAACACACGCCTCTGTTGTTTTGCCTCTCTAAGAAACAGTAAATCCCAGCAGCATATTGCACATTGTCAATATTAAAAAAATCAGAACGAAGCATGAACAGAATATCAGAATAAGTACCAGTAAAATGAATGATAAAGATCTTTTGTTTTTTGTTTTTTTGCACATGGACCTTCCTGCAGAATATCATGTTTAGTTTATTTAGACACTGCTTCCCACCATGACATGCTGTTTCCATCAGCACTAATTCATAAGTATTGATGTATTTCATACATCCCCTCTTATTCTTTGAGTTCATTTAAACAAAGCCTTGGAAAAAGCAATCAAAAAAAAAAAAAAAAAAGAGTGCTTACAACAGATTCAAGAGTCAAGCAAACAGATAATCAGATAATGTGGAAGAGCCTATTATACTGCATGGTTCAAAAGCCTAAAACCCCTCCTCATTAAGATTTCATTTTTAATCATTAAAATACTCTGTTATGCTTATCATAATTAGGTTCTTACATCTTTGTAATGACACACTTTCAAAGCACTGAGTTCCCCAGACCAGCCTTTGGGTGTGCATAGGCAGAGCTTCCTTGCTGATCGACTTCACAAAGCTCTGGAGGTGTTCCTTCCCACCACTCCTCTCTCCTCTAGTTATACCTTTATTGTTATTTTACAGTCTCTTAAAGTGTAATTTGTTGAAAATTAAAAAAAAAAAAAAATCAGAGAAGAACAGAAAAGACAAGGAAATGACAGTCACACCCAGGGATTATTGCCTTTATTGAAGACGGTTGGGTGTTGGAGCACTTGCCATTCGAGGAGAGGTTGGTGGGCCTGAGCTTCTTTAAAGCTGGAGAAGAGAAAATTTTGAGGGACCTAAGCACAGCCAGCTAATACCTGCAAGGTGGCAATTGAGATGATGGAGCCAGGCTCTTCACTGAACTGCATGGTGTGAGAACAAGAGACAATGATCATAAGTTGAAACGGGATGCTCAGGCTGCATGTAAGGAAACAAAAAATTCCCCTGGAGGATACCCAAGCCCTGGAACAGGCTGCTCAGAGATGCTGCAGAAATGCTGTCCTTGAAGGTTTTCAAACCCCAAATAGAAAAAAAAGCCCAGAGCAACCTGGTCTGAATTCAGGGCTGACCAGACGCCTCCTTCCAGTGTCATGGTTTGGAATTTTTTAACCAAACATTTATCTTAAAATTTTAATGTTGCAATCACAGTGGAAAAAGCAGCTGACATGAAGCAATCGTATTGATTGTGATGGCCACATAAGCTAACTTGTGAGCAGCAACAAATGCAGAAGTGAGGAATTTTCTTTTTATAGAAGTATACGGATTGGTTGTCATAGATATGTGAAAAAAAAAATGCTGCCCCTTAAAAAAATATATTAGAGGCTGTCAGTATTTATTAGGCTTTTAGCTTTTCTTAAGATGGCATATTTCATGCATGTGCACACAGTATTAATGTTTTATAGAATAAAAACTATTGTTATGTGCTATTTATATGAAAATATAAAAGTCATTACATATTTACATATGAATATTTTGGAACAGAACAGTTGACAGGGCTGGTGTTTTGTCTGGCTCACAGAAAGAAGAATTTTCCTTGCAAACTGATTAAAAATTTGCACACGACAACTTATGTAAATAATTTATAATTATAATTTGCTAATTTATAGAGTCTTGAAGTACAGTTTACATCAAATAGAATGCAAATCATTATTTATAAAAGATCTTCCCTCCCTTTGTTTTTGGAACAGTAAATATAAGCAGTTATGTTACTTCAATCCCTGCTTTTTTCTTTTTTTTTTTCCTATTACTATTTTGAGTGTCCAGATGACAGCAATGTTCTGAAGAACTTCCAAACAAACAAACAAACAAAAAAATCATTGTGCTAAATTATACTAGGGGAAAGTCATCAAACACACCACAGAACTGAAAGTCATTAAAAATCTGTATGAGCTGGAGTCCACTCCTGATGCAGTAAATCCTTTTTGTGCATCTGATTTGGCTGCCTGTTGCGTAGCACCAGACATAAATGCATCATTTATTTTTCCAATCCTGTATCTTGGCAGGGGGAAGGCTAACTTGAAAACACTTCAGCTGAAGGTGGCACGGCACCTTATGTTTGAAGTAGCAATCAATTGGAGATAAGGGGGAACACATCTAGAAGGATTCTGGCATATTCAGGAGAACCCCTGGGTTATGTGGTAATTGATTATGAGATGGAGTAGGGCAAAACTCAATATTGTCTAGTTTAATAAAGTTTTTCTCTTCTGAACAATTAAATACTTTAACTGACAGGCGTGCTGCTGTTTGACACGTCTGACTCTGAAATACTAGATAGAGTCATGCTATAAAATCCAGGAGGCCACTCTCTTGTCTCAGTGATCATGAAAGGCATGAGATGTTTCCACCAGAACAGCCAGTCCGCATCAGCATCACAAAAACATTATTTGTTAAAAGCAGAAATTACGCCAATATTGCCTGACTTAATCAGATGAAGGTTTAGTTTCTAGGTCGTTTCCAGGAACAGTTCACAAAAAATGCCTGATTTTTCCCCACAAGAAGAGGAGGAGGCTTCATTACAAAAATACATCTCTTCAGATGACTCTCTTTTCAAGGGCACTTGTTACGATGCTGATCACGATACTAGTTTTTGTAGCATAAAAAAAAAGCTACATCTTCTACCAGTGTTTTTCTAAAATATTATATAAATATTATTTTTCATTCTGGTAATATGGTGTAGCGCATTTTATTCATCACAGAAAGTATGAAAGAGGACATGTTCTACATGCCAGGTAAGACAATGACATGTTGTATCAAATGAAGGTAGTAACACGACTTCTGGCGTAGGCATTTCTTAGGAGTCCAGCAAAACTTGCCTTGAAAGGTTTTTAATAAAAATGTAAAAGGACAAACCCTTAAACCACACAGGCCTCGGTTTACAGCAACTTTGGAGGTTTGTAGCACAGCAGCTACAAAAAACGATCTAGTCATGTTTGTACTAAAACCTGTTCTGTCATGATACATTTTTTCCAATTGCTCTTGAAATCAAAAGACTCGTACAATTTAGTATGTTCCTTACAGTCCAAATTCCTGAGTTGAGCAACAGAGTTTATGCATTTTGCTTGTTTATTTAAAAGTGGTGGTTTTAGCCTTTAAAGTGCAAGAAGAAAAAGAAAGAAAGAAGGGAAGCGTGTATTCTAAAGCGTTTGGGGCTTTAAGGAAGAAATGAAAGAACTCGAACTTACGAATTTCTGAGCAAAACGTCTTTTATAAGGCCTGACCTAATTTCAAATGTTTGGGTTTTATAATACTGCTTTGTATCATCTCAGATTTACCATTCCCATAATAATCATTATATAACTTCTTTTTAACAGCTGCAGATTTCCTAGTGATGTTTAGAAAATACAGGCTCTATATACATTTTACAGCAGTACTAGTGTAAAAACACTCTGGAAAACAGAAGAAAAAAACCCTCATGCCATCCCAGTGCCAACACTTTTGCCCCTACAACATTAAGCTATTTTTAAACACCAGTCAAATGCTACCCAAAAAGAGTAGTCTTATTAGCGATTATCATTGCAATGCTTTCCCTTTCCCTGTATTTAACTAACCAAGGCCAACACATACTCCATTACAAAAAATTTACTGCACTGTCTTTCAATCACATGCAGCAAATTCAGACTTTCAAGCAATTTACTCACTGTAAGATATAAAATAAACCAGCAGAAGAAAAAAAAAAAACACATAATGCAGCATTCTTCACAGATGGTCATGTTTTTTGAAACAGTTTTTATATTAAACCTTTCCTGGACTTAACCTTAGCTAGTTACATATTCTGCAATTTCCTCAGATGTCTAACAGGCACCTCTTTATTGTACCTAAAGGATTTAAAGAATCAGGAAATATTAACAAGCAGATAAAACATTTACAGCACAGGCAACAAATCTCTTGTGTTAACTCAAATGTGTGAAAGAAAACCACCGAGAAAGCAAAAGATAAGGATTTGCATTCTTGGTAGGGAAGGCAAGACCATAGGATCAGCACAGGAATAAGCAATTAAATCAACCACTTTTCAAAAAGAAACAGAAATACACTGAAGAGTGTTTGGCATCATTTAGATGGACTTTTTCTGCTTCCCTGTGGAAGAGAGAATTCTGCAAGTTTTCCAGAAGTCCTATCTGTATTTTTATGATTCTATGATTAATGCAGCTTATAAAAATATATTAAAAAACAGATTTTTATGATTGTGTGTTTAATTAGATTGAGGCTGCTAATCACCAAAGACTCTCACACCAAGTATGCAAGATGTCATGAGACCTACGAAATAGCATTTTCTATTCTTTTGCTAAGAAAGTAATATTCTAAAAAAATATTTGCACTGGTCCTCCTAAGAGGCAGATATAATGGCATTGCATTATTCTTTTACATGGAATTCTGTGAAATAAACAGAAAAACAATCTGTCACACTAGCCCAGCACCGTGAGCAAACTGGTTTACAGTCACGTTGCTCATGTGGAGTTGAGGGCCACCAGGGTTACATGCATACAGATACACAACTGAGACATGTTGAAATTAATACCACAGGCCTTCCCTGTGGTTGAAGTACAAAATTCTCTATTTTATATTTGAAAACTGTGGCAGGACAGACTCGGGGCCAAAACTCATGCACAAACAATGACACTCTTACATTACAAGGCAATTGTTGAGAGTCAGTTATGCTTCAGACTGCGAAAACAGGCATAGCTATCTTTCTGCTTAAATATAATCCTAGTTTACATTTTACTATTATTAATATTCTTGAGGTAGAACCTCAAATTGGATCTATTAGTCCTACACCAACACTAGGGCTACATCAATTAGAAAGTAACTTAGGAAATACAGTCAACCCCCCTTCTTCCTTTCCCACGCTGGTCCTTCTATTTAACATATTACTACATAGATGGCAACATCAGAGATACATGGATATTCATTTAAATATATATATTTGAAAATTTCTAAATATTTCCTTCCAGGAAAAACTGCATGCTCAAATCCAAAGCACTGTAACTTCTGCTCCCTTAAGCCTTGAAGGCAACCCAAATACACCAGTCACCTCAAGACAGAAGAATCTCAACCGCGACTCACGGGTTGGGAAATTTCTGCCCATTCCACATCAGTCAGGAAATGATGCAGTCACACTGAATGGAGAGGTCCTCTTGCAAAATGGGTACAACAATAGGCCAACAACAACAATGTAGGCCAATTCATACTCCAGCAGCACTCCCTGACTCACAGCCCAAGCCAATACGCAGTGGATCGGAGATAACTTAAATCAAAAAATAAAAATAAAAAATAAAAAAATCATGTAGCATATGGATATTCTCTGTCCTTGTTTTTAATGGAAACCCTGTATTTCTAAAATAGGAGTGCCTGATTAGAGGAGTCTGGCATAAAGATGTGAAAAAGGTGACATCAGATAATGATGGGAAGTTTACCTTGCAGGATTTATTAGAGAACCAGTTGACTAAATAACAGATTCTGCATTTAACACATATGATTATTTTATTCACATAACAACCACATCTCAGATAATGAACTGTTATACTCTCTGTTGGGCTATTTTTTGTTGTTGTTATTATTATCTCATAGCAGCTTAGAAAGGGAAGATTTAAGTTTTCTTCTCCTTTGCAAAAATAACAATAAGCACAGAGATCTAATAAATACATTTAACTTGGAGCTTCACCACAGGTATCAGAAGTATGTCATCACTGGCCTTTGGAGTGCAATAAAAATGACAAAAGATAATTTTCTGTTTTCTGTGTTCTGTAGAGACCAAAATTAATTTTGGTATGAAAGTTGGGCTAGTTTTGGCAAATACTGTGGAATTTACAAAACTGATGTCCCCTGAAAACAACTGTCAATTCATCTGTTACAAGAGAAGAAAGGACAGGAGTATTGACTGTGTTGTGTCTCTTTAGAAAGGTCAGGCTTTTCATGCTCCTATTTACAAGTAAATGAACTTCCCTCCCTGAGTGCATTATCCCTTTTTTCAGAGAGAAGGGGGGCACCAAACATACTAATTTGCTTTAGAACTGGGACTGTCTTTGCAATACAGCTGTTAACACTACCAAGGGAAGTATGTGAGGGGCACTCAGAGCATTACTTGACATTTAGTACGTGGCTCCATTATTTTTATTGGCCTGAGAGTTTCAGCTCGCTCTTTTCTGACTCATAAAGTGTAGGCATCATTATTTCTCTTCTCAGAAGTTCAGTGAGCCCATTTCTTTCTGAATACAATTCACTATGAAATGATTGAGATGTTTTTTTTTCCACACAGGAATTTCTCTCACAAACAAGTCCTTGACCTTCAGGCGAACAGGCACAATGATCCTAGTAATAACCTAAAATTAAATTGTGACTCGTTCACAATGGCCACATAAAACCGACATCAGGAGTGGAAGATGAAAAAGCGGGTAGGCCACCACCACCCCACTGGCTGGTGGCTTTTCTACAGATGGGCTGTTGCCCCTATTGTCACAGCATCTCCACTGGCTGGTGAAAAGATGTGGAGGTAAAATACTCCAACAAAACCAGAATCAGTTTCTCAAACACTGGGGTATGTTAATTCCCGTCAGCAGATAGGGCATGGTAAAGTACCAAGACAAACGCAAGACAACTCCTAAGTATTTTCTTTGATATCCCACTGTGATACTCTCAAGCTGGATGAGGCATTAAAGCTATGACTTTGCCAGATCATTCATAACTTTGCCACAAAATTCTTTGTGTACTGTGGTCTACACATCTCTACTCACAAGCAAATGTTGGGGGAGAAAAAAGTGCACACATCCCCACCTACAGGGTTCACCATCCATTTGCGTCTTTAATTACTGTACTGGTAATTTCTTTGCTGTGACCAGAGAAAGGACACAGACTTGCGTGTTTTTGAAGGAGTAGGGAAAACAGTGTGAGGAAGCAGCAAGTGCAGCAAGGGAAGGCGAGTCAGGAGCTGAGGGTGACCACAACACAGGCAGGGGCAGTGCCCTCACTGACTAGGGACACAGCCCCAGGTACCCAAACAGGAAAAGAAGAGCAGGTCCGGTGACAGAAACCAGGGTCAGCCACAGTCTACAATCAGCAGAGAAGTCTCACGGTGATGTGGCAGGTTCAAGGTTTGGCCAGGAAGGCAAGTTAGCACGTCAGGCTCAGCAAGGGACATGGCCAGGCACAGGCTGAGCTGCAGCACAGCTCAAGATACAAAATGCGAAGGCTCAGCTTAAATGCTGTTCCTGAGCAGGAAGGAGGAACATGGGATGAGACTTCTCATGGCTCTACCACAGCCCTCACGTAGCTGTTTTCACAGCAATCTGCTCCAAGGCTGCAGCTCTACCACAGCATGGCTAGCCCTAAGCACGAGCAGCCTGGCCTCTCCACAGGGTGGGTGTGCAGGGCCCTGACATGGGCATGGTACCTTGGTGCCAGGAAACCCCAGAGCACCATCTTCTGTAGGGAAAAAAAAAAAAAGGTATATTTTTCTATCAAACAGTACGTGGCAACTATGAAGAAAAAAAATGATTCTGGAAATCAGATGTCTGAAGTCAACATCAAGAACAATCCTGGTGTCCAGACTTACTATGCAATGCACAATATTGAAATATACGTGGGCTTTGAAAGTTAGAGTTCAGTGTAGCTCTCTCACAAGCTATCTCAAATCTTCCTAACTCTGTAGAACTGATGAGACAAAATATGAGTCATTTTCTTGAGGAAGAGAACAGAAACTTCATCTTACTGAATGAAGAAGATTTAGTAATTTGCTCGCTATACTGGTTTCATAACTGATCATGAGATCTAGTAACAAGCCCGTGTTGTTTGTTTTTTAATTAAATGTAATTTATTACATTTAGGAATCTCCCAGGGGAAAAAAAATTAATAAATTCACTGACGGTTTTGTGTTAAGAGAACAATAGCTTTTTTACTTATATTGTTTAGAAAATAATATCAATTAGATCCATCAACAGTATCACATAAACAAGGCCTTCCTTTAAAAGAAAGGATATCAACAACTACTGAAGGAATTACCAAAAACAACCACATACACAGCTTTCACATCTGCAAATCATTCTTGCCTATCGTGTTACTGTGACTCCTGTGATTTCAGACTCATTTTGGTGTGCATGAGCCCCCCAAGTGCACACACCGGTGCTGTTTCCTCTGTCCCATTCTTACTTTGTTCTTCCTACAGGCCTCGTGACTTTCCTTAAGGAAACTAAAGCCTGTTTTGGCCGCTATCATGGCTCGCTCTTCCAAGCCATCTGACCAGCCTACACTCCCAGTGACACTCAGTGAGTCAGCGAAAGCCTGAGTGGCCAGGGCAATGCTCCGGCCTCCTCCCTGAAACCTCCCTGCATCATCTCTGACACCTCATCTCCATACGCGAGGTCAATGTGGGCGTCCCAAGCTATTAAAATATTTCAGGACTCCCATGCATCAGTCTCTTTCTCTCCCCTCTGCACTTGGAAAACAAGTGAACTTTCTTTCCATCAAATACTTGGAGAGGATAACGCAGGCAAAGACGCAGCTAAAATAACGCTGACTCACAGTGTTCGAGAAGCAATAAAAAGGATTGATTTACACACACGGACTTGGTCTTTTAAAAATAAATAATTTCATTACAGCAACATGAACTAAGAGATCACCAAAATGTTCCAAACAGCACATGTTTAGGCTAGCTTAACAAAATAAGTAGCTAAGAAAACATCACTAATATTTGAGAAATACATAAAAGTATTTGCCAACCTTGAAACCTTCTCATTTTAAAAACTGAATTTTATAAATAGGCATATGTATGAGCAAATGGTTTATAACACAAGGTGTTGTTATTGAGCAGCTATCTTTCTATAAGAAATATAAAATAATTTCAAGTATGCAAAGGCTATACAAATAATCACTGGAAAACACGTATCTAAATTTGAGACATCCAATTAGGGAAGGGGGATAAAAAAGGGATGCATGCAACAAAGTAAGAGAGATCTAGGTTATACAAAGAGCTCTCAGTTAATGTAGAAACTGTCCAGTCTCATACGTCTGGAAAACATTTCATCATCGGCTTTACTGCAAATAAACAGTGATACAATCTAAACCAGAAAATGAAGTATATCCAACTGTCTAATAACAACGGTTACCTAACAGTCTTTTCAAGATCATTAGATTGCATTTGAAACTGGATACATTATGATAAAACATGCTGGTATTTTAAACACTACTATCCATAAGACTTGTTAAATAACAGTAAACTTTACATTAGATTCAGTGATTTGAAGTCTCCTCTAAAACTTGTGACCAGTCACAAGGCTCTATGCCTCTTGACATTATCAGTTAACTTAAAGGGAAACTGGTTTGTTTGTTTTTTTTTTCTTCCTGATACTTGCATATTCAGAATGAGCATGCATTTACCTACCACAGCTTAACAAAAAGCTACCAAGTCGAACTTGACTTTTTACATGTACAACACACACTAATTCCTGGAGGGGTTTTACATGTGTACAAAACAAACAATACTAGTCCACTGCTAATAACAAACACCAATATAGCCACTATACCTTCCTTTTGTCTACTATTTCACTGTGACAAAGCTAAATATACATACATATGCACACGTGTGCTTTTTTGTTTACTTTGCATAATCCAGTATGAGCTTTGCATCCAAGAAATCTCAGAATGATTTGCAAAGTTCAAATAAGATCACTCATTGAGGACTGGTGTGAAATTGCTGGATCAAAACCAACCATTTTCTATACACAGAAATACAAGGAAAAAAAATAGGAACAAAAGGTTTATTACCAGTAAACCAAGTTCTTCAATATCTGTAATCCAAAGTTTCAGTATACAGCAGCAGCTGTGTACAGTAAGTTTCTAACTAGATAGTAATAACTAGAATCTGGGAAGTGTTTCTGGCTTTAACAGCATTGTGAGAAGGAGCTCATGCAGTCACCTTTCATGTTGCACTGCTGCATCGACGTTCTGCTCCAAGCACTAACCTCCATGCCCTCAGTATTTCTCAACCTGCAATTCAAACAAGTGCTAAGATTAAAGGGAAGACAGAAAGAATGTACCCATACCTGTGGATTTTATTTTCAAGTAACTACAGCTACTGCTGAGAATTTCTGCATTTGGGTGACTGCCTGCATATGTATTCTCCACAATGAGGGTGGCGAAACACTGCAGCAGACTGCCTAGAGAGCCTGTGGGATCTCCATCCTTGGACGCAATCAAAACCTGACTGGACAAGGTCCTCATCAACCTCATTAACTTTGCGGTTAGCATTGTCTTGAGCATCTTTGGACATCAGGGATGGGATGACCTCCAAAGCTCCCTTCTAACGTATATCATGATTCATTGGTATTGTAACTTGGTCCAATGTCAAGACCGGTGCCACAGACTTGCACTCATCAAACAGCAGATCACAGGGGCCTTCATACGGGTAAGTATCTAAAGTCCAGCACAGTCCTTAACAGAAAACACCGCTGACAGACTTTTCAGCAAGGCCTTAGGTAATATAAATCAGTCATGGCACAATGCATTAGTCATGTCAACAGGATTTGAGTAGGGTTGTCCAACCCCCACAGTGGAGACATATCTGAGAGATAATATGAAGGGTTTGTACCTGTGGATATTAAAAGACAGTTCTTCACATTCCGAGTAAATAACATAGCTCAAACTTTGTGCATCCAGAAGGAAAACACAAGCAAATTGCTTATATAGGAACAGTTCGATGTCTCTTTGTTAATAATGTTGTGGTTAACAGGAAGACAAACTTCATAAAAAACACACAAGTAAATATGTTGTCAAAATACAAATTCAATAGGATATTGTGTCGTTCAGTGTCTCATGACACAGGAATCAGGTTGTTTAACATCTTATGATCTAACAGTGTTCTCTGCAGGCTGGAAAAATATGATGCTTGCTTTTCTTGACCAAAGAAAAAGACATCCGTAAGTCAGTTGCTGTAATGGACAAAGCTAAGGAAATCTGAGACTTTGTATTGCAATTGTATCTCTAAAATGGACTGCAGGAGCCTTATTCCTCCATCTCAGTGGCAACAGGACAAAGTGTCATGCAGCAGGAGTCTGTAGATCATGGTCAGATGCTTAAGAACACACAACAGATGGAGAGGAGATGCTAAGAGGGACAAAGCATCCTTAAGAGTCAACTGTACATTGAGGATCCAGAATCCCTAGCTGTCAGTGCCATCAGAGAGTAGAATGGTTGCAGCTGCAAGACTTTAGCAGAACTTGTGGCTGAGGACAATCCTTTGCTGTACCCATTCAGAGCAGTTTCTTTTGATCAGGCCTCTCTTATTATTATTTTTTTTCCCCCCTCAGGGTACTGTTGTGAGATCTGCAGGTGAAATCCTGCACTGGGATGCTAAGGACATCAGAGATCTGCAGTGCCCAAGGCCACAGCGTAAGTGGGTCAAGCCAGGGACAACACTAGCATTAGCCCGGAACACCAATGGGGTCAACATGATCCAAACAGAAACCCATCACCCTTCAAAGGAGGGAACCTGCAGACATGGGCTCTGTTCCCTCTGTCTGTGGGACACAAGACTGCCGACAACTCTGTGCGTAGTTCCTGGACCTCTCCAGAGCAGCAGCAATACTCACTGTGCGCTGGATACCAAGAGGTATTCTTTGATGAGACTGTGCTCAGGAAGCAGACTGCTGCCTGCTAGGCTGTCAAAGGAAAGCAAAAAAAAAAAGCAGACTGGGATCCTCATTCACTGAGGAACTGAAGGGCTGACAGGCAAATTAATTAGAAAATAATTATTTAAGGAGAGAGAGATGTAAAAAAATAGTAGAAGAAATGAGTCAAGATCATTCTATTATGACTCCAATGAGTCATAAAAAAGTAAATTCAGAAAAGGACACATCCATAAAACACAGTTCCTGTTGTGCTGGGTGATTCAGAGGGATGACAGGCTCTTAACCACATCTTCTCTGTGCCACAGGGGAGCCACAACAGAGCAGCTCCGATGAGCACCACGAGAATCCCTGGTCTTGGGTGTTGGTGCTGCCCAGTAACCCAGACTCTGAACAAACACGGGAGCTATCTCAGAGAGACGACTGTCATATCCCAAGCAAACTTATTATCAGTGTAAACTTAAGTACACATGTAGTTACTTTGGAAAGGGGACTGGGACTGTAAGAACACAAATTTTAACAAAACAATACTGTTTTATAATTTCTGTTCAACATCACGGCGAACAGTTATTTTTTTAGTTACACACAACGAAAACACAAGTACAATTGCTTGTTAATAACACTCAAGTTTCCATGCCAAGATAGGAAATGAAAGACAACATCTGCAGTATCTGCTGCAGTGCCCACAGCCTGGTGAAAGCTATCTTGATATTCATACAGATATAAGATAGAAGGACCAAGATCTTCATACATATATGAGCAATCTAAAAATAAAAAAATAAAAAAATAAAGAGAAACTGACAGGAAGGTGCCTGGTATCTCATTAATTTGACAGTTTGTATTTCAATATGACATTTGAAGCGCTAGAAGAATATAGAAGTGCTGTTGAAATGTAAATCCGCAGTGAGGTTCAGGCTGTTTTTAATGATTATATCTTTGTTCGTGATACATCTGCTGAAAAATGATACCAGCCCTCTGAAGCAGATTCTGTAAAATGAAATACTATTTTTAGGACCATGAACTTGCTCAATTTTGTCAGACTTTTTTTCCCTTACAGTTCTCTGCCCTATTACTTATTAGTGGAATATTACCACATTGTGAAGCTAAACATTATTTCATTTGTATTTTAATGACAACACTCTTCATGTATTCATGTATTTCAATGCCTTTCCAAATGCTGCAGTAAAGAAAGGGTTGCCTTTGTTTCCCCATTTTATATTAGTTTTTGACGTGTCTTTGCCCTATTACTGGAACCTCTTCCTTTATTCATACCTAAATACAACTCCTGCTCCAAATCCCCCAAAGTTTGCTTTTTTCTTCCATAAAGCTGTTCATTTTGATTTTCCCGTGACATTCTAACTACTTCAGTTTTGAAATACCTACAGGAAAGATGGGGTAGGTTTGTCTTTTGTGTAGGAACAACGCTCAGTCCATCTACTGACAGCAGATGAACAATAGCAAAATCAAGTCTGCTTTGTACTAGCACAGTAACACACACATATATAACCCTGAAAGATAAGAGATTTATCTGAAAAAGAATGGGTTACTGCTTTTATAGATTTTTAAAGTATTTAAGAACTCTACACGGAAGAAAAAAAGGGGGGGGGGGGGGGGAATAGTCTAGACTGAAAGTAAATTCACAGTATTTTGATGAAATATCTCCCAAGGGTATTAGAATTGTCTTGGCAGCAAAGAAAAATAGGCTTATTATTTCAGGTAGTATGTAAAATCTACAGACAGGTTTTTGCCTTTGTGATTAGGGCTCAAAGAATCTGGATTCTATGCTGGCTCTGCCACACACTCTGAACGTCACACTGGGCAATTCCCCTGATATTTTGAGCTTGATTTTTCCTTTTCAAAAATGAGAACAGCTTTTATTTTCTCCCACCAGTCATTTATCTTGGCTACCACATAATTAAGTCACCGGGACTCCTTGGAGAACCTCAGGTTCAGCACACACTTCATGTATCTGCTGCTGGTCTGGGTTTTAAGCTATTAAGTATGCCGTTGCATTTGCATATATAAGTAGCATAACAGACAGACATCAACTGGAGGATCTGAGATTTGAAAACAGACAACATTCCAGAAAGCTGGGAGGCCAGGAATTGAAAAGATCTTAACTTTTAAATAAGCATTTTCCTTATGTAAGAGAATGAAGTACTTTAAATTGACAAATAATTTTGCTATAATATGTCCAAATAAGTGGTAAAACTCATCCATCACAATGGCATGTTTTTCTCCTTTTCTCTTGTTTAACTGTCCTTACCTAAATTTTTCAGATTAACTTTTTATTTAACATCTAGGAACGACTCTGCAATGGTAAAACAAAACGTATTTCCATACATTTTCCTTGTGCCAATGCTTTAAACGTTGTAGGTACACCTATGCAACTGACTCTCCTTGTATGAGCAGTGCTAATTGTCAAAGGTCCTTTACAATTCGTGATGAAAGCACCAGACTGATAAAAGGAGGTTAGGTTCAGCATTACCTCTGACTACTAGATCTGCATAAAAAGATTAATGAAAGCTGACAAAAGTAAAGGCCAAATTTTGAAGAAAAATGTATCAAAATAAGAAGTCTGTTTTACTAAACAAAACCACAGCAGACATCCTCAACGTAGGTTAAGCTGAACAAAAAACAAAAACAGTTTAAAAAAATGCAGGATGTTCAATGTTATAAACCCATCCTGACCAACAACGTTCATTAACAACATGACTCCTGTTAGTATATGAAAAGATTAAAAAAAAGAAGAAGAAGAAAAGGAAAAATAATTATTTTCTGCATGCTTTACTAGTTGTAGGTTTAAAGCAAGCTCCAATAGTAAGCCACACAGAGTTACAAACAGGAGCAGCTCTTTTGGAAAATTACAAGGTAAGACAATGGCCATTAGCCAGAGACCACAAATTACTTCACTGTTTTCATACAGTTTCAACTGGATTTGTTTTCTCCATGCCCAACTAGATGAAACATTCCTTGAAGATCTAGGAATTGCACGAAGCTTTCAGTCCTAGGACAAAAGGGAAAGGCTCAATGCGATATTCAAGCACAAGCAGCACTCTCCAGAAAAAACAAACAAGCAAACATAATCTGACATGGTACAAGGTATATTCAAAAGCAAGCACTGATTCGCGATCACCAAATGGTGATTTGGGGTTAGCAATCACATCGTTTAGAAGACCACACAGACATCCATGTTATCTCTAGCATTTGTAGCGCCTTGGCTCCAAAGCAAACAGAGCCCACAGCACGAGGAATGGCACATCCTCCTAAAGGAACAGACCAGATGGAGCTTCTGAAGGCAACTTGTTTACTTTGCAGTAAAAGTCTGCTCCAGACTTGCAACAGCATGAAGGAGTTAATCTGAATCTGCAGGCCAGAGGTGAAGGGCAAAGCAGCACACACCGACCCAAAAGCCACGATGCAGCCAGGGAAGTGTCTTCTAAAAAAGCTCTGAGGAAATATTTTTCATCATTACCTAGAAAGGAGTAGGTGGCAGGCAGTCTGCATTAGCCAAGACCAAAAAAAATAAACACCAAAAAAAAAAAACACACAAAAAAAACCATGAATTAACATGTTGGCAACAGAGAAGAGAGGGGTGCTTTTAGCAGATGGCAATTAAGGATTTGGCAAGCATCTGGAGGCAAGGAAAGAGTGTGAGTCAAAGATAACGCTAATATCTCAAGTTCAGATAGCAGAGAAAGATAGAGACACAATGAGAAATGCACGGCGGAGAAGTAATGTACTCAGGCAGCAGTACAACATCCACAAGGCCCTACAGAGCAAACAAGCAGAGGTGCAGGGGGCTGCAAAAAAATGCGTTTGGAGCAGAGATGGCAACATTGACAGTCATCAAATATTAGGCAGAGACAGTAACACACACCCACAAAAGCAGGTGACTACTTTTTGGTCAGAGAGGAACAGATATAAAGGAAGTTAATGAGTGAACTGTAGGAGATTTTGAGAGAAAATAGGGGAGGGAGACTTGGAAGTGAAGGTACGCTGTAAGTGAGAAACAGAACTGGACAGGGGTCTTTCAGGCTTAGTTTTTCTCCCTCACATATTCCTTCCTATCAGTTTAACAGTGTCCCTACCTCTGTAACTGAAGCAACAGCTAATCTGTGAAGTGTGAACAGCTTGCCTTATCCTAGTTAATTATTTAACCTTAACTTTTTGCTGAAGGTGAAGGTGTTACAGGTGCTTCATAATTTATTATGTAGCTATATTAACCTCTGGTTAATAGATAGAAGAAAGGGACATGATGAAACATTTAGAATGTAGTCACCCCTTTGTTTTATCTGCATGTTTAATTTACCATATGTATTTCATTTTAGTAAATCAAAGTATTTTACTCCACATGCCGCAGCATACAGCAACACTAAAGGATAATCTAAGAAACATTCTTAGGGTCTTCCATTCACGCCATTAAGGAGAGATCTTGGAGCTTGCTTTCTTGTTAATGATTAACATTACAAAGATGTAAATGCCAGACAAAATTAAGCAACATAAGATGAAAACATCCACACTAGTAGGTCATGGGGAGCACAGAAACTTACCAGTTGCTAAAGAGTTCACTCCAGAACAAAATCTCAAACGGGTTGCACTGTGTCAAGTCAAACAAAAGAAAGTGCAAACTAACAAAAACTTTTTGCTTCAGCGAGCCCCAAGACAGATTCGGTATCCTCTTTTGCAGAGAAAGTTTACAATGCTGCAAACTCTCATGACTCAATGGCAAATCTTGGTTTGTTGAATGTCTCAACTTCTCAGCTCAAGTGATTTAAATAAAAATTTACATATAAGTGTTCATTAGAAGAAAAGCAACCATTTAGTCATAGATTGTTTTTTTAAAAAAAGCATTTAAGTATGTATTAACCAATTTCTGATGATCTCATTGTACGCGTCTTGTGGTTTTTGAATGCTCGGGGATGGTGTTACTGGGAACATCTGATCTGCTCTGTTATTAACCTACTGAAAATGCACATCTGACTAAAATCACAGTTAAGGTTTACTCACAGTATTTCCCTCAAATAACCTTCGGAAATCCCAAGAGGGGATACCACATTTCTCCTCCCATCTCTGGCAATAACTGAAGCTTCTGCATCAAAACCAGAGGACAACAGCTCTTCTTTCTCCCAGCAGACAGTCAAGGCAGCATATGAAGGCAAGAGAGATTGAAGGCTGAACAGAGATGAACCTTGCTGTCTACTAGATCATAAAAATTCCACGTTTATTTTCTCTACATGAGCTAAAGCTGCATTTAAAGAAGAAAGCCTTTCATAAAGTTAGTTACCCAACTATAAGCTGTTGGGAGTTCTAAACATTAAAAGAAGTGGGAGTGACTAACAAGAATTTGTACATTAAAACATCATTTACTTCACAGAATAATAGATATATAGATAAGCTAAATCTGATATAGATACAGCTTAGATAAACTGGATCAATATTTCCAAGCAGATTCAAAGCAGGAATTATAGAATGACTCAATGGTAGTACAAGCTAGTACTGAAACACGTAGGTGGTGTTGAAGTAGGTGGGAACGCTCTGGATCCACTTCATTCATAAATAAGTATTTCTCTCACTTTAAATCTCTCCAGCATTCAAAAATGAACTTACTATTAGTTTTATCTTGCAACTCTTGTGTCATTTTCTTAATGGTTAAATTTACAATTTCAGTGCAGAGGATGTTACAGGTTGGGAAGCTGGTAACTGAACTGAAGTGAAATTAAATCTTTAGCTCCCTTGAATTCCTGCTTTCTTTGACCACTGACCAAATTCAAAACTGATAAAAAAGTAACTATGTTATCTTAACTGTGTTAAAATAAGCCTAATCCAGTAACCACGTCATATTTCTTGGCATGCCAAGTATGAAATACTGCTACTTTCAAGGGCTTCTATATTAGAGTCAGAGAAAGACACTAAACAGAAATATAAAGAATTAGAGATCAATTAAGAGAAATATAGAAAAAAAAGGTCCGTAAGCAATTTTTTTCGCTTAAGGTGTTTTAATAATTTAGTAGGGCTATAAAATGTTACAAAAAATTGATGTTTATTTTTCAAAGAATACCATTAATACCCACTTTAGTCAGAGGAAGTTATTCATGCCCTACAGTGATACAGCTAACCTAGCTGAAGTAGAGTATCTGGAAAGAAAAATGCAACATTATATTCAGATACTTAAACATGTCACCGAAGTACACTTTAGCCTTCCAAAAAAAAAAATGATGTCGTAAAGTCTGATTTCCTTTGGCTTCTCAAAAATCAGACTTCCCACTGAACCTATTCAGCACACCGCCTTCATCACTAGAAGCACAAGTGCTCCGTGGATGGAAGCGGTACAGGTTCCACTCACATACACCTAGGGGAAGAATGGCTTAAATAAAAGGAAATCTTCAGAGAGAAACACTTTTTGGGAGAACAATTCTTTACTGTGAGGGTGGTCAAACAGTGGAACAGGCTTCCTAGAGAGGTGGTTAGAGTCCCATGCCTGCCAGTGTTCAAGAGACATCAGTACACTAGATTTTGGCTAACCTTAAAGAGGTCAGCCAGTTGGACTCGATGGTCTCTGAAGGTCCATTCCAACTCAACTATTCTATTCTACTCGTATTGCATTGTATATCTACTTCATATCATGTGTACTGTCAAAGCAAAAGGGAAACAGGAAGTTACAAAACTCAGGAAAAGGAAGCAAAATAACAAGATTTTTGATACCATTCCTCTGTTTTGTCTTTTTTTTTTTTTCCCCGAGGATTAAAAGCAACAGAAAGAGAGATTAAGATGTGAATTAAACCCTGTAGTCCTACCTACTACAATTAATATTTCAAATCTGCCACAGAGGCAAACAAAAATAGCAGCACTTATTGAAAGCAAGCTCTGATTCAACATTAGACCCTTAGTATTTCTCTCAGCTGACAAGAAAAAAAATAAATCAAAAGTAAGAGTCACTTTTTTCTTTCACATTATTGCATTTCTTAATTAAGTTTTAACAAACTGAAGACTAACAAATTTATAAGATGAGTGATGAAAGAAGTATTTCACAACTGGATAAGGAGCCAGTAAGATCCTCTGGATTTTTAGCAATTACTTAGCTTTTAGACAGTAGCCTAAACAAGAGACAAGTATCAGGCACAAGTTTATGCACCAAATACATTAAAATATAAATACGCTAACTTCCACTGGACTACTGATGAAAAAAAAAAAAAGCTTCCTTCAGGCATTAAATTAATAGGAAATAACTAAGTTAGAAAAGAGTGATAGCAGCACAATATTCCAAATCAGCTCCATTGTGTGCTTTTTTCATCTACGTTTTATATACTTTTTATTCCATCAGCTTTAAATCTTGTGCATACTTTTATATTGTGGCATACTTTTATATTGTTGGAGTACCGAATGTATAACTGAGATGCTTAAGAATGGAAGTTTGTTTTTGTTTTTGTTGTCATACCTCCTTCCCCAATCAAAAAGCCTACACCATACCACCAGGTCAAGCTCACCATTAAAAGCAAACTCACTGAACTGCAGAGGCGCATTTCACATTAATTTCAGAATTGCCTTAGGCAAAATCCACCATGGAGAAAAAAAAGAAGAGCTCCCTCCATGAAGTCACACTAAGAACTATTCATCCCCAGAAAGTGCACCCCTTGTTTGGATTATGCTTTTATTAGTAAGTATTTTATTTTTAAGTATTATGCTTTTTTAAATATATTTTAAGTACTATGCTGTTAAGACCAATCAGTTTGAATTTTCCATAAACCTACTTGATTTCATATAGTAACCAAGAGCTGTTGTTCTGCAGAATATCTGTTATATTAATTGTCCTAAAAATTGCTGCAATGCCCTATCTGTAACCAGCAAAAGTCACAGTAAAACTTGCTTCACAAATCCTACACACATCAGAAGGTATGCATTGTAAAATACATAGGACAAAATACTGGTATAGAGGCATAAATTATTTAACCCACACATACCCGCTGACAATAAATTTTGGCAAACACATTACACACGAAAAAAATAAAAATCAGGCCTCCTAATTTTACAGTAGCATAAGAAATGTCTGAACTGCTCAAGTTATGAAAAAAAATATGATAATTTAACCTTTGTATTCTTCTTCTTTCTTTTCTAGAATTTAAGATTTGTAGATGCTGAACTGTAGTAATGATATGAAGATACTGTCTACAAAAATTCCACAACACAAAATCAAAATTATGACATTCTGGTATTAAAAATAATAATAAAAAAGATTTAACCAAATACTTTTGTTTTATATTTCTTTGTTTGGAAAGCACGAGTTCTTCCTTTCTATCAATAGTTTAATATGCATGTTGTGTGTAAGTTTATAAAAGTTGCCACCTTTGCCGCAATTCCCCCATCAATTTGGTACTTTGTGAAGAGGCTGGAAAAGCCAGCATCTCTATCACAGAGCCTGTAACCAGCAGACTTCTTAGAAAAACAGTGTTGTGGTATCTCAGAAGCCTTTGAGGCTTTTAGCAGGCCAGGAACACAGGCAGAATGTTTGTAGCTTAATATATATATATATATTTCAGTAACAGAAACAACAACAAAAGGAAACATTGCGTTTTTCATTTCATTCTGATACACTGAACTATCTTTTATTTGACACAAAAACCAAATAAGGACAATACAAGGGACTGCTAGATTGTATGCACTCAACCAATACCTAAAGCTTAAGTTTTCCCTACCGTTTGACTGAGCACTCAGATTCTTCTCTTGGTGTGAACACAGAAGCAAACATGTCTACTGGCACTTGTCTACTAGAAAACTAGCACCTTAAAGCTAATTAATATGATAACTATCACATCAATCAATATATATGACAGCTACTGTAGATAGGACAGCATATCATCACTATGTTAGGTATCACATCAAACAATAGAACCAATAGAGAAAGGGGTTTGCAAAAACTGAAGACCTGTACAAACAACCTTATTCTCCCCACACTCTAAAATCCCTTTCAGAGTAATATAAACTGAATTTGCAAACTTCTACTTCCACAGTTAACCTTGTGATAAAACTGGGTAATTCTGATTCCATGACTCTATGACTTCACACATTAACAGCATAAGGAACATTATTGTGCTTTGAGATTTAATACGAACACCACCGCCTAATTTGCTGCTCCATGTTCTGCTGTTTGTGCTTTTCACATGCACAACGTTCCTTGGAGGGACCAAAGCTAGTATGAGGCCTATTCTTCTACCAGCCATTACCTGAGATTCTCTCAGAAGACCAGGCTGAATTTTTGCCTCTCTGCTCTTCCCCAGCTGACTGAAAGGTTTCCCAGTGGCATCACTCGAACAAAGATTTTGTCACAAATCCCGTGTGACTTTAGGATGAGCGGATTATTGCAGGCTCATCATACTACGCTGCAAAATTACAAAGCCTTTACAAGGAGCAGTTGTTTTCTCTTATAAGACCCTGGACAGATGGCAGGATTTGACTATCTCTAAATCAGCTTAGTCAAATGCATTATTAGTTCTCCAGCCCAACATTCATTGTGTATTCTTAATGAAACCGCTGAACGAAAAGGGCAATGTGCCAAGCTCAAAGCAAGCAAACAACAGAAATCCATTTTCCTCCAAGATCAACCTCTTCATGGTATGCTGTGCACATTTGTACAAATCAAGGAAGACAGAGTTCCTCTTGAAAAAGTAGCTCATTACAAAACACAGATGATCAAAACCTAAATTCTACTTTTCTGTGTACTTTCAATTTAATCAAGTGCCTGTTGTTTTGTTGCAGCTATGATGTAATTCAGGAAAATCAGGAGGTCAGATGACCGCCTGCCACAGAAGAACCACACCAAAAAATAAGCACAATGGGCTTCCAGGTATCTAAAATAACAGGTCCCCTCAAAGGCTGGAAGTGCATCACCTCTGTGAGATAATCCCATCAGCAAGTGATGAGCGATTCACTCATCAGAACAGGCACCTAATGCTGGAGCATGACTTAATGCTGTCAAGTAAAGATGCCTCTTAGAAATCAAAGTAGAATCATGCAATCCTGAATCCCTGCTAATTCTCCTCTCAACAGCAGAGTGAATCAAGAGCTTTTGTGGATTTGTAGCATATTTGTACCCAAGCATTCATAGCAGATTTGTACCCAAGCATTCAGAGAATTTTTTTTTTTTTTTCAGTGCATAACCAAAACTCATATTGTTGGAAGACAAGAGTCAGCCATATTTTACTACGGGAAACTCTTCTCAAAAACATTTCTGCCTGTCCTCCTTGCAGTGATATTTTTCCTCCCTTGTCACCATAAGGCTAAAGCCCAGGAAGCAGAACTAACGATCACCACTGTGCAGACAGCAATTCTTCACTGATGCAACTGCCCCTCAATCACAATCTTACTTCTGTTTGTACCAGGGATTTAAAAAAGAATCCTAGATATTAGTATAGACTAAATCAACCCATCTTACACTGCTTGAATTTTGAGTATGAAATGCTCTTGAATATAGGTGTGGCATTATTTTTAATGCAAAATTATGACACATCTTTTGAAAAACCTAACAATCTGTGCTATTAAATGCATGCTCAGATTTTCATTAGCATAAGAAGTGGTTGATTTTCTGTTTGAGTCAATACAATGAGTAACAAGTATACTCCTATTTGTACTGAAGTAGAAACAGTATCCTTATATAACCTATACATTTATTTCCCTAAGTTATTGCCTGAAATAGTCGATATTTCAAGTTCCCAATGAAAGAGATTTAAAAGAGAAATTTTAGCTTCCCAGACAAGTACCATAATTTTCACTGTCTGTTAACATTTTTAATAATTATGAGACACATGTAATCAATAGCGTGTAAATAGAATTTGTGTACACAACACACAACAGTCTCCTTAAAACATTTTGAAAAACGATTCATTTTGTGATTTGACATGAGCTGACGAATGTTGAACAGCTTATTCACCATTGTTTGGGACAGGGGATTTAATTCATGCCTGACTTTTACACTAATGTGAGAGTTTGTATGTACCTTTATATTTGCATAGATGCTGATTAACTACGTTATTCATACACAACAAGCCTATGCTCAGTTAGGTGGGTCTTCTGAAATACATGGCAATTAAACCCTCCTACGTATGAATCACTGAGCATTCACAGAATACTTTCTATATGAGTACTAAGTGTTTACAAATGAGGCTGGCATATTTTAAATAATCTTCACCACTTCACCACCTTGGTTAAGACAACGAAGTAATGCTATCATCATGTACAGAGTCGCAGGCAGACACAGATTAAATAAGGTGACCTTATTCCTTACTCCCATCTTCCCACTTACAGCTATAGCAACTGGACACTGAATTTCACACACACCTTGAATCCCTAGCTTGAAATAAATGGAGTATCAATTCAGGGTAGCTTACCGGTTCTGCAAAAAAATTATGATTATCATTAGTTACAATTCTAAGAAGCTTCCCACAGATTCTAACACATTTGATCATGCCACGCTTTTCCACAGGAATCAACAACGTGCAGTAGGCTCTCTGCTGAATTCCTAGTTCTGAAAAACGCAAGCATCACCACCACCAGGGCTAAAGCTGAAGCCCCAAAGGAATTTTGGAGGAGAAAAAAAAGCTACTGACTCCTTCACAGTCTCCTTCAAGATGACAAAGATAAACAGAAGAGTCAATATGCTAATGGTCACAGTGCTTATTAGAGACAATTTAAAATGGTGCATCTGACCCATGGGAAATTCTAACCTATTGAAATAGTTCTTTCTAGCTATTAACAAAAATATTTTTTTTAAATATGAAAATTTAAAAGCTCTCTCCATGGAAGATAATGAAGTAAAGTATGTCCAACTGACTCTCATTAGACATTTTTGAAACAAAAGCTTACTTTACCAAAGTGAAATACTTTATGTTTTCTTAAAAAATGTATTTTAACAGGGGTTTATCATCTCTATTTTCACTGTTAGGGCCTATCATTATCTTCTCTTAAAAACACGAAGGAAAACTGTAAACAATATTTAGTATGCAAAGCAAATGACACATGAGATTATCATTTGTAAGTAAGGCACCAGATTTATGAACCGGGTTTCTACAAATGCTGAAACAAAACCAGGATGCATTTGCTTAATCTGAACTGCACCAAGAGAAAAAAAAATGTGCCTACTTCCAATTTCTGGATTTGTAGCAGTGAGGAATTACTCCTTACACTGCATCCTACTGAAGGAGCATTCCCATTTTATTATAAACAGCTGCAAAAACCTGGATGGCTTTGGCATTTTACCATGTGTAGTTCAATTAGCGGGCCTTTCATTTTATTGTTAAACCAGGCATTTTCATACACAATTTTGTCTGAGTACAAACCTTTTAGTGACAGCCATTTGTCATTCCCACATATATTAGGGATGAGAAAACAGCCCGCCAATTAAGATGCCCACACTGCCCCTACCTCTAGGCTCAGTTAAAGTAAAAGCTCGGTTTTCCATTTCAAAGAAAGTTCAAAGACAAGAAGAAAACACTGTCCTGCAAAGGACACAGGTATTTTTATTGATTGCTGGAAAAGTTTAGTTAAGGAGTAGGCCACCGGATCTACTCTGTATCATAACAAACAGTTGTGAGTCCCCATCCTGTTCAACAAGAAGGTCTATCTAGTTCTCATTCAAGTCTTGGATTAAATCTATCAATCTGACAAAATGGTGGTCTGAACATTCTTACAACAGTCACAGCTTAGAATCAAAGACATGGAGTCAAATAATGGTCAAAGCAAGAAGTTTTTAACTGGCTTTACATTTCCGTTGCTACTCCAGCAAGACATACTACACTATTTCTTAGACCCCATATCACCAAGTGATAAAAAGGAAAAAGCGCACAAAAACAGGACATCTTTAGGTAGAAAAACAATCTTTGATCACTTGTCTTCTCTGCTTCCATCCAAATTTCTGGGTTGTCAAAAATTGCCAACCTATTCTGTAATTACTAAGTATTTATTCCACAATCTATTAGTCCTTTATATAGTACACTGAGAATTTATCCAGGAGAAATTACTTAAAATAAAATATTCTAAAATAATAAAATAAAATTATCTAAAATAAAACTAAAGATAATATTTAAAAGAAGTGAATAACAAATAAGGTTACATTATCTGTAGCTCCAGCCTCATTTCTTGAAAACTACGTGGACTTTCTTTCCTCTTTTACTGAGCATGAGACTAAGTATCCCATGTTAAGACACTTTTATGCACCTGTTAATTTAAGTCATAAATACTACAAATATACTGCCCACTGAAAGCACTCCACGTTTTCACTTTAAGATAACAACAACAAATCTGAGCTAAATTAGCACCAGCAGAGAACACAAAATACTTCTCTTACCTCCATTTCTGTGCAGTGTAACCGGCCTGATTTATCTGTAATTAAAAAAAAAAACAAAACTTTCAGTTTAAGTCAATCGACAAAAAAACTAAAAAGTCAACTCTTTTTTTCCACTTTTAGCCAAATATTCCTTTCCTTACTTCAATCACTCATTTCAATAATATTGCAATTACACATGCATCGCAGAATTAACAACAAAAAGGCCCTGCCCTCTTTATTTGTATCCTTCACGACTCTCCCTTTTAAGACGTGCCTTTAATGTTTGGGTTCATTATTTAAATTGTATGAATGATGCTCAGCCATGGAGGGAACATGAAAACATGTTGGCTTAAACTAAGCAGGAGCAAGTAATTATTTCAAGAGAAAACATACCATTAATTCATAGACCAGGAAAAAGCCACTTGCTTCATCTGATACTTCTGGGATATCAGAGGGTTCAACAACAATATGAAGTTCGAGCAAGCTAAAGCAGAAACATTGTTGTAAATTTTCAGAGGTCCTTTCTTTCACTTTTTGTGTTTCCTCTGTGTTCAGAAACATCACTTTGGAATTTATATAGCATGCAGAAATTAAGTGTCTGAATTGTTTCATCAAATTGAAATCTCAACATTCTCAAAGACAAAGCACTTCGGTGTAAAAGTGCAAGTGGCTTGCCAGTTTATGAAAAAATAAGACTGACATTTCACATCATATACCACTCCACTAAAAGCTGCAAGATTATAACTTTGTTTTGATAATTTATACGAGAACAGCATGAAGTAGGACGTAGCAGGGTGATTTTCTGTTGGGAAATTGTATTTGGGAAAATGAAATATTCCACAGAAACATTCCACAGAGAAGGGGAGCTCCCCAAAACCTAACTTTCAAAGCATGTGGATCTTTAATTTGACCTCTGTGGTCTTTGCTTTTTGGGACCTCCTGCAGCACCCCAGGAGAGCATGCAATGGGCAGCTGTAACTAGAAGGGCTGTCCTCAACAGATCACCTGGAAAGCTCATGGAAGCTCAACCTACTGGTTAGCATAATATTTGTACACTGGAGCAATCATGCTGACTTAGTACCTAAAATCTGAATGGCATACAAAACCAGAGAAGAGTCACCCACACAGAAAGAGATTAATTTTTCACGCTAAACTAGTCACCCTCCCTTTGAAACTGTAGGTTACCTGCACCTTGAACGAATAAGGAGCAACTAACTAACAGAGGGAAAGATGTTTACCTTCGTTTTGAACTCTTGCCAGTGTAAGCTGAATGCTTAACACCGGTGGCTTATTGCAAAATGAAGCACAGAAGAGTGACTTAATAAGGCAGCTTCTAAATATCGCATCCTCTTAGTGGAAGGACTGGTGATTCTGGTCAATTCACGTCAAGATCCACATAAGAGACATTCCTGGTGCTCAAATTGGTAGCACTCATACGATTTTTTAAAATAAAAAATGGGGGTAATTCACTGACAACTTCTTTATTATTGTTATTTTTTATTTAATACTCCTACAATTATTAGCAGATTTATGACTATTGGAGGCTACTTCTGTGAAACTGAAATGAAGATGACCAAAACATGTAAGACAATACAAGACCAATTCACAGAAATGTAGTCAAAATGGAGAAAAAACAAACAAGCAAACAGACTTTTTGGAAAAGAAGTGTTTTTGGAAAATTACTACTTCAGAAAAAGTAAGTGATTTTAAACCTATAATCACACAATGGCACACCATTCTGCCAGTACGTGCAATCACTGGTAAATTCAAGTACTTTGACTTGCGTCTCCTGTAGCATGACCAACAGGAGTCAGGTCGTTTACCAGATCCTCTCAGTTGCACAGACTCATCACTACACTTCATGGCTACACTGAGGTCCTACGAAGATCCTTTCATCAGAAGTCTTAACCAAATTCTTACATGCAAAATAAATAAATCAGCCCAGACCGAAAGAGGTAAAGCGAAAATTCTGTTTCTGAAAGGAACATCAAGAAACTTATCTCACGGGCCCGTTGGTAAGTCTTCTTTGATAAACTTCCATGAAAGAAGTTCCTCAAGCAAAACCACTTCAACTTTAGAACCTTTCCTAGTTTCACATCTGGTACTACCAAAATTTACTACTGCTTCCAGAGAGATATATATTTTTAAAATTATAACTAATGCAGGGAACATCTCAAGCTGAATTATTTATTCCCATTACTTGGGAACTGGGCAACACCACAGAAGAGGAAGCAACGTCTATACCAGCACCTTAGAAAACAATCGTATTGTCAGGACTCCATATGCTGAGGAGGAAACAGGAGTAATGAGTAGTTTAAGTCTCACACCAGCTCAAACACACCACAGATGGTATTCTAGACAGGCACAAGCTACTGGCTGATTTGCACCATTTTAACATTACATTCTGCATTATGGAAATTATTTACTATACCATTTACTCAGGAGATTTCCCTGAGCTGTTTGCAGATCCTTTGTTTGACTCCTTTGGAAATGTCCTAGATTACTAAGGACCCACGTATTAACACCCCCAAGAAACATAGATTTACTTGAATCTATGAAGACTGAGCTGAATTTGCTCTTGTATGGCCCATGCAAGCCAATTTAGTCATAATGGCTAGCTATAGGAATTTCTTCTCTTCAGCTGCGATGCCTGGAACAAACAAACTTCTAAACGTAGCCTAAGGGTCACACTTTCCTAATTTGCGCTGGAAGAGAAAAAAATAAAAAGATTTATATATAATACATATACACACACACACACCTATAAGAAGTCATAAAACTGTCTCTGTCTGCAGGCAGAATTGTTTATCTCGTAAATAACTGAAGGTTCACAAACATATTTCAGCAGCTGCTCCTTGACATAGATCCAAACCTCTTTGCCCTTCAAAACCGTTCAACTAGCTGCTAACCTGTGCAGCATTTCTACCATTCTTAATGCCAAAAGATACATATCAAGTGTTTTTCCATGATAGCTTTTCCAATAGTGACTAATGCATTCATTACTAGTAAACAGCACAACTTTAACTGTCAAATTAACTTCAATTTTTAAACAAGCTGCAGTTTGGGAGATCATATGATTCTTCCCTCATGGGTTGATGAAATGCAAAAAAATGCAGTTTTTGAAAGAAGGTGAGAGGCTTAAATTGGAGGTTTCCTGTATGCCTGAAAACAGTCTTCAAAGAGACGTATAGGCCGCGGACTAACAGTAACAACAAAACAAAACCAACAAAAACCTTTGACCATCGATTTTCATTTCTCACAATTTATATTTGAAAATTATTCAAGCCCCTGACAAGCTGAGTCGGGCCAAACTTTCATCGAGCATTAGGGCACTCTGACTCATCCCTCAAGCCAGGAGCATCAGGTCACTGCTTAGACAGGGAGAATTAACTATTTCCAAATAATCATTTTGGAATGCTGTTTTAAAAAGACTGTACTCAATTAAATAGCCCGTGCTTCACTGAAGGGCAATTTCCATGCCTTGCAAGGATTAATATATCCCAGATAAAGGTCTTCACAGATTTAAAAACAAACAGCAAGCCTATCATGTACTGGTGCAAAAAGTAAGAAGCACACATTTAAGCACGTCATTTTAAAGCTGGAGGTATGTATGGAGGTATGTCAGTATGTTAAAAAGGACCGACTGATACAGGGTATTTGCAAGAAAGCCTTCTGGATGTGCCAAACCATTTGCACTCCACTATCTGAAATAAAACCATGGAGCTGATGTCTGTGTCCTGGCACCACAGCCACACGGCTGCTGCTGCTTCCACTGCGAGCAGCTGCCCCAAGAGCCTCAGAGCCCCTTCCCAGCCTTCCAGCAACATCCGAGACTCCTCTGCACTGATCTGAAAGTGTTTCCTTCAAAACAGATTCAGTCTCGATTGCAGAAGGGAGATCATCAAGATCATCAGCACTCACATTTAGAGAGCAGCGTAGCTGATGCATGAGCTAGCAATAAGCCTGAAAGTCATTTTCTGTTAAAGATTAATATTCTACTTAAATATCACAACCTATTTCTGCAGGTTTGGGGAGAACTAAGCCTGTTATTTCCACAATAGCAGATCTCAGGGTGCCCTCAGGAAAGACAGCCACTGCCCATTTGTGCTGGAGGACAGAGGGAGAGGTGGCAGGAGAAGGAACACGGGGCCCACCTGAAGGGAGAGAGGGAAAGTCTGTGAGTCACTAACTCAGGACCCACAAATTCAACAGGCTTTAATCAGGCCCCCAAATTAAGTTAAATTTATGTGTATTTTCTGGCTTTCCAGTCTGCAAGAGGCACTGTAGCTACAACAGTAGGTTTTTCCCTGGCCTGAAGAGAACAAGGATCTCCTTAAAAACTACAAGAGCAACAAGCACCCATTGTAACCATCTGATTGCAGGAACTGGGGCAGTCCTTACCAAATCTGACCAGGTTTTCGATCCAAGAGTCAAGATTAGTGCCAATAAAAGGACAGGACAAGAATAAAGACAGCAAAGGCACCCAAGCGATGTAAAGAAAAGAGTCGATACGTAAAGCATGGGTTTAGTAATTACATGGAGAGGAAAGCAGTGATGTAGCAGGAGTGAGCCAGGCTTCTGGCACAGGATGGTTATTACAGGACAAACAGATGAAAGGCATGGAAGAACAGAAAGAAAGCCTGGGTAATGAATAGAAAAATGGGAAAATGGCAAAGAAAATATAGATAAATCTTGAAGATGGCTATCAAGGTGCGGGGAGGAAGGTCGTGAAGGCTGAGAAGATGAGGACGTGGAGGAAGCAGATGGGGTTAGGAGGGGAAACAGGAGACCCCTCGGAGCAACTAGCAGAGGCTGACGTTTTTAAGGAAAACACTTAGGCCTTAAGAGTCAACATATCCCTCCTTCAAACTATGTAATTAGGAGACGACAGGTAGTGGGGTGAGTCCTCACAGCTCATGGCTTTTTGGATCTGACTCATGATTTATGTATCGGCCTCTGGTAGGTGATTTAGGACTGGTATGCCGCACTTCTCAAACTGGGAGAGGACAAAATGGAGAGAAAGAAAACTGTAAGACAATACAAATAAAACTCTTAGAGAGGTTAACATACTGAAGGAGGCCAGGGCTTTGTGTCAATGGTTTTTTCATGCCTTCATCTTTCTCCATTCAACCCGGATTCGCTGAATTTTGTACAGTCATAAGTAATCCTCTGCACATTGTACAAAACAGGTAATGACTAAGAGGTCTTCACCCAGTTAAGTTTTGTAATAAAAGAATTTAAAATAATAATCTTCCTTAATACCAAATTAAGGAACCCACACTGCATTAATGCTACCCTGTAAGGTACAACACAATGATTGCTCATGGTCTTGTCCCATTTTTGCTGGGCACAAGGAAACTGGCTCTGGTCACCGTGCAATTCTTTCTATGGTCTACTGCTCACCCTCTATAGAAAACCCATACGTCTACCAAGGGATCGAGCCAATTTTTGTTATTCTAAGATAAATACCGTGGTAGACACGCATCTCCAAGTGCTGCTGAGTTCTACTCACAGCTGCCATCCTCTTCCACAGATGCTTATTTGAGTACAGATGCTATGCTTGTTCTTCCCTGGCATGTCAATATATCAACTCTCCACAAAGAAAATGAATATGCACTTGGACTTCACACGTCTCAAAAAGCGTTTGTTTGTTTGTTTGTTCAAAGCTGAATCCACTGAAGTCTGAGGGAGTTTCAAGCAGGTTATGGCTTTTGTAAACTGATAACACAGCACTGCTGGACCAGTTACGAGCTTTTACCCGCTGCTAATAAGCTCTCTCAAGCAGATGGAAAAGTAGTTCTCAGTCTTTCTCTACCTTGGCTATGTCTTTGGAGTCTTGTATTTACACTGCACAAACTGACTCATCTTTCTGTTGCTCTTAAAGCTCACAGCAATAAAACCCAGTGGCGTGCTCATACCTCTGCGCGTGTCACGCAAGCTACTGCAGATTTTATCAGCGGTGGGACAATAATTGTTTTGTCTCCTTACTGGACCAACGCTGTAACCTAATAAATTAATTCAGAAACAAAACGTGAACACTCTGCAATTTTCTTTCAATAGAGATGATGAAAAAGCTTCCCTGTTTCTTAAAGATACATTCAGCGTCAACAAGGATCCAGGATGCTACGTACCTTAATCCCCTCATCGCCTCCCTTACTGCAAGGCACTTTCTCTAGCCTCACCAACGCACTCACTCTCCGTCCAGGCTCGGGACTCCAGGGTCATCTCTGCTGCCTGTCGCTCTGACGCCCTCCTTTTCTCGGAATTGCCCCATTAGGTGGTCACTGACTGCGGCATCATACACAGCTGCCCTCTTCATCTTCAAAGCCTGTCTCACGCTGCCCCTCTCCTACCCATCACCTCTTGCTGTGTGGTCACTGCCACCTCTGGCCAGCCCCTGACGCTGGACTCCACGACCCATCACTTTTCATAAAGCACCTTTGTTCTTTCTCCTGTGGTGCCCCTCACAGACCTCACATTAATCCCCTGCAACATCACGGAGAGGTCTCATTTCTCACTCCTACTCTTCAATCACCGTTAGCAATGACAACTACAATTCTACTTTTCCTTCTACAGCAACATTTAATTGCACTAGTAAAAAAAAAAACAACATTAAATTACTAAAAGTATTATCTTTCACTAAGTCATTATAAGCATCTGGAGCCCACAGTTCCTCAAAGTTCCTTGCTGTTAAGCTTTCCTTAGGAACAATAAATGCAGATTTCCGACAACACCAAACTAGTCGCTCTGCCTTCACAACCTGATTACCATCTTTACGTTTTTGTGAACAAATCTGGCAACCGAGGCTGCCTGTAAGTAACTTCCTTCCACTTGTTTTGTGCAGGCATCTGCAATGTGATTTTATTTATTTATTTACTCCAAGCCAAAGGCATTACATTTTCTTCCTACCTTGACATCCACCACTAATAGATACACGTCTTAGAACTCTGACAAGAAGTTTTGAGGCTTTATACATCATCCCTTATTATCTTTAAATACAATTCTTCCCAAATATCCCTGAACAAAATCTGAATTCAGAGCATAATTAAGCGTTAATTCTAGAAGTAGGATCTATTTCAGCAGTAGTCACGGCGGCCCCTGTTTTGAAGTTTAAGCAGCAAACACGGCTACTCCCATCCATTATCTTTCAAAAGGGTCAACCAAATTAGAAGGACAATGCCAGGACATTCATCTTCTTCTGAAAAGCATGCCTATCTTTCATAAGCACTCTTCAAGAGGCCGATAGATGAGAGCGTCTTGATGCACGCAAGGAAAATTTGCATTTATTAGTCCTATATTTCTCCGCCCTGCCTTCCAATACCTGGGCACACAAAGAAGGACGTGAAAGCCATTACAGCTGCCAACACTGCCTAAGCTATTCCTCTCTACCGTGTCTCACCCCGAGCCCTCTGAGTCCCGTGAAAGCCACCATGCAGTCAACTTTTCTGCAATTGTTTTGATTCAGAGCCGGAGCTCTGCATGCGTTATGCCCTGCCTCTGAACACCTGGCAGCTGCCCAGGAGAAGAATCTGCACAGCACTTCAGCAGCTTCCCTCTCTGCTTCCTCCTCTGGGGCTGGAGGACAACACAAAAGGAGGAGGGGGATGATGAGGAGGTGGTTCTGGTGCTGGTTTCCTACTCGCATGCCCATCACTTTGTTACAGCTTCAAGTTTAAAAACACCACTACCGCTTGTAAGCGCTGTTCCTCAAGGAGAGGGCTCGAAGCACTCAAACTGCACATTTACAACCAACATTTTAACTCACTCAGAAGGTATTTTTATTGCATCTGGCACTTTACTAGATGCTACTATTAGTTCCTTTCATATAAACTGCAAGTAAAATAGAGAAGACAAAAACATCCATTAGGTAAAATATGTTCTACACTCTATCTCCAAACTCATCTTTCCGAGCAACCCACATTTCTGTGGTCTTCAGATGTCAGACAGCTGCAATGATTCATTCCAAGATGACCACAGGGAACTCTTCATTTTTTTTGCATGATCACGTTCATTTCTTACTCGCTCCACTTCTGGCAGGACGATAAGGTTTGCAAGGCACTGTGAAAACAGCTCTTTTATAAGTGTCCCTGAAGCAAACTCTGCGAGGCGGCCGCGTTTGCTCCTGAATTAGCCGGAGCTCTGCTGACAGGCGTGACTGATCACGTCGTTCTCCCGGCCCCGAAAAAAGCCCGAATGTTGGCGACCCAAAGACAGCATTCTGTGGGGACTCCTTTATTTGCCACACAGGATCCTCTTGTTTACCAAAACAGAAACCAACAGTCAATATTTGATGCTGTGATGACCCAAACCTACACGCCAAACTACAGCCATACATTTTTCATGCACTGCAGTAACAGAATAGTTTAGCAGCTCGGAGTATTAGCCCACAGAATCCCTACTGCTCTAGCAAATCTTCTGACACAGCCACTTAAACTTGAGTTGTCTGAGACACGAAGGCTGGAAAACAATTACCAGGAATCCTTCCTGATCCTCCTCCTGCTGGGGATTCACACGGTCAGGTAACACAAACACTCGCATGAAAATGAACGGTTGAGCAAGGTCTCCATTCTCAATCATTTTTTACTTCTCTATAACCAAAAGCTAACTGATTAAAGGAAAAACAAAACAAAACAAAAGATTACTAAGGATCCAAGGATTAGCAGACTACGCAGGTAAAACTGAGAAGATTTTAAAATTGTTCTCTGGTTTTAGTTAATGACAGGGATTTGACTTCAAGGTTGTTTTCCTGCCATCCGTATCAGTGAAACTCATCTTTCTTTCCTACCTCAAGGACATTTTGTACAATTTCTAGGTGTTTTCAGTCGGAATTTCAAGTATTGCGCATTAGCCAGAGAACTGATTCAGGAGAAATGGGTTTGGAAACTCACCACCCATTTCTACATAATCAGTACTTCTTTTCAGGATAGCTTTAATGTGTATCTCAAGAGTAAAATTAACGTGGCCAGACGGCTTCAGGGCCTATGCTGCCACGCAGGGCTCCCCTAGCCATAGCACCGGGGCAGCAGCTCTCAAGCTTTCATTGCTGCTAAGCTGAATGCCCAAGCGTAAGAATAACTATCCCTTTGAGAGGCTTGAGATGAAGGAGGCTCGCAACGCTCATTAATCATCGCCCAAGGACGTTGCAGGGAGTAATAAGGAAAAGAACTGGGACAGTTCAAAAGATACCAAAGAGCAGCAAGCCTGCTGCCGGCTCTTCCACGCAGCGACCTACTGGCATCCACTGCACCATGCAAATGGTGATTTCCAATGGCAGCCCGCCACAGGCTCTGCAAACCAAAGAAAAATACAAGCTGCTGGACTAGGACCACCTTGGCTTCGTGTTGTTGCCAGGTATTCCTATGAATCCTTGGTAAAAGTGTGAAGGCTGAGCATGGCCTGTGCTGCATGGGCACATTCGGAGGTGCTGGGATGACCTGGGGCAGGCAGAGGTACAGACGTGGGATCGCTGAGCACGGTCTAGCAGCCAACATCTGGCCCTGAGCTCCTTCCCTTGCCTGTTAATTATAGCTGTTGGAAGGGTGCGTGCCTGGTGGTCCCCCCTCATGCCCTCCCACGTAGATCTGCGTGTGCGTGCCAGAGCGGGGCCCGAACTTCACGTTCGGATACACCCCGCAGGCCTTTAAGAACATACCGTGAGAGGCAGCAGAATACGGCCACAAACAGCAAGGAAATGGTAACAACAAAAAGAAACGCGTACTAAATCACTGCGTTTCCTACCGCTGACAAGAGAGAGGAAGAAGCCTGGTTACTAGACTCATTGAAGTTCTGGGAGAAAGTTACAGCCCCTCTTCCATTTATTTTTTTTATTATTTTTTGATATTTGCATGTGCCACCGGCCCCAAGCTGGCCCGCTGTGCATCTCCAGGCAGGCGCCCTGCTGAAAGCCGTCGCCGCTCCGTAACACGCAGCACAGCATCCACGTACCAGCTGCCAGGGGATCATTAACCCCACTCTGTGAATCCACCACGGCGCTCTGCTCCACGCTGATTCAAAGCCCCAAACCTCTGCCCTCCCAGGAAATTCAGTGATGCTGAATCCGGCTAGCCTGACAGCGGGGAACGCCATCGATGCGCGATGACCGGCCTCGTCCCAGTGCCAGCTGGGTTTAGGTTGAAAAACCCCTAAACCCCAAACCCAGATAAAGCCCCAAACCCCACATCCCCCCTTACACAGCCGCCAGCCGGGACCCCGGCCGAGCCGTGCCCGGCTTCCCAGGGTCCGGGTCCCTCGGACAAAGGCGCTGTAGGGGGGCTTTTGGGGGGGCTCGCCCCTTACCTGCGGCGCTGTGGGGCGGCCGCTGGGGCTCGCCCCGCTCCATGCTGACGGCGCCGTCCCTCCAGACGCGGAGGTGCGCGGCCGCCCCCGGCCTGCCCGCGGGGGTCTCTCCGCGGCGGGCGCGGGCCCGCAGCCAGCCGCAGCACTGGTAGCACACGGCCCACGCCTGCTCCTCGTTGATGGGCTGGTTGTACAGCCGCAGGATCTCCTCCAGCGACAGCGCCTCCGGTTGCCCTCCTCCTCCTCCTCCTGGTTCTCCGCCGCCGCCGTCCTCATCGTCGGCGGCGGCAGCGGGGCGGGAGGCGCCGGGCTGCGGCTCTGCGCCGCGCTCCCCCGGCAGCGCCATGCCCTGCCGCGGCTCAGCGCCCAACGCTGCTGCTGCTGCTGCTGCTTGCACTGCTGCTGCTGCTCCTCCTTGTGCTGCTGCTGCTCCCTGCGCTCATCCTCCCCGCCCCGCCAGTGCCGCCAGGCCGCCGGACAGCCCGGCCCAGGCAGGCGGGCGGGCAGCGGGCGGCCGGCGGGAGGAGCGGCCCCGGCGCTGCCGCCGC